>NC_069499.1:55872505-56031369 GCF_027579735.1 Bombina bombina | reverse complement strand
TCCAATGCCCTAATCTGGAAGGAATCCCCTGAAGATCTAACTGGCTAGCACACAGACAAGGTGCCGTAGCTGCAGTGGTTCCACAGCGAACCCCTTTGCTTGCAGCGCAGCAAAGTCATTACACTATTTCAGCAAGCCAACCAAGGGAAACCGACCATAGGCAAAAGGCAAGCCCAGGGGGCATCGGCACCCAGAAAAACCTGGTCTTCTGAACCAGATCAACTGCCCAACCAAAAGACACCGCCCAAGTTTCCTGGAACTGGGGAACCCCGGACCAGTTCTAGATCCTAACAGTCTGGTACAACCCACAACGAGATCCACAAAGGAAAATGCTGAGTGAAAAACTCATCCATCGGAAGAGCCAGAGTGAGGAGAGGCCTTTGCCCCCCAAATAAATAAACAAGAAGCTGGAAACTGAAATCCCCCATCTGATATAAAACCAGACCCCCGGGAGATACCCTACAATGTCCAAAGTAAAATGGACAACGAGAAAAAAAACTTGCAAGTCCCGAGACGAGACCACCCCTTGCCAGAGTACAACGCTCCAAGGAGGTAAGGAAGCAAAGACCGAAACAAGGTCAATAGAGCCCTAGCCGCAAAAGCCACCTACGACCAAGAGGATACCTCGAGGACAAAGTCACTCGATCAAAGGCTAGCCTCCACAACAACCCCAAAAATCGGAGGAGAAGGAAGAAGAAGGCAGAGTATCCCACAGCTCCAGGGTAGAAACCGTAAACAGAGCTCAAGGAGACCACACTGCCCATGTCCCTATAAAGGAACCAACTCACGAAGGGAACCAGGTCCCCCTAAGGAACCAGAGGAACGGACGAAGTCTGCAAGGTCTCAAGAAGAGGAGCACAGCAGGAACAAGTCCAAGCACAATTCCAGAGCATCCGAAGGCCAAACCACTCAAACAGCTGTAAGGAGGCCCCCAGTCCTCCCCAAAGAGGAAAAAAACTCTAGGCCCAGAGAAAAACAAGTGACGCAGCGTAACTCCACTGACCAAGTCACCAGATTGAGTGCTGAATAAGGACTGACACAATCCTTCCAGCCATACGAATACTTTTAGAGTGTTTAGCTGACCTTGTAAAGAAAAACAAGACGACACACAAATAATAATGTAGCGCCCCACCGGACCAGCCAGGCAGAAAAGGCGCCACAGGACAGAAGATCTGATTCCCAGCGGGACCAGCCGCAGCTGGCGTCATAACTGTCAAGCTGGCTAAATCCTCCCTCAGAGGGGAAGGTAAAAGACAAACCTAGGACTAACGTGTGCCTTGACACGCTTACGAAGAAGCAACCAGAGAGAATCGATCCCAGAAGTTCCCAAAGGAAACACATAATCAAAATTAAAAAACATCCTAACTGGATAAAAGAAAATGTAAGGCAACCCGTAGGTTAATGCCCAGGAAGAAAACAGGCATACCCGCAGGACCAGCCAAATGGAACCCTGATCTTCCAACAAAAAACTGGAAAAGATCTCAATAAGCAAACAATTTGGAAATTAGGTCATCCCCTCATGTCTAATGAGGTGAGCCATTCGAAGTAGAATACTGCGGATTTCCGTATCGGTTAAGCATAGGATACTCCAATAACTCAAAAATGTGTCTGAGTAAAATGCGAAGACGTGCTATTCTGTAACGAAAGGAACAACACTCAGGGACAGCTACACCCGCAGGAAACTGTATAGGCCCTCCCAAGGTCGGTAGACCTGGGACGAGCACAAACACAAATAAACGTCTGGACTTTGCAGACGCATAATCGCCAAAAATATGTGAAAGCGAAAACGAGCTGCAACCTCCGGGGGGGAACAAGCTGCCCTGTAAGGAGAGATAAACATAATCTGGGTTACCCGCATGTGTAGTAGTAGTGAGAGATAGGGAACTCGCCTCTTGGAGGACAGAACCCCCAGAGGCGGATGGCTCAGAAGACCCCTGATTCCCCGAGCCTGAGGAACAGGGCGCTCTATTACAGCATATCGAACATAACTGATTGACCTGCGTCAACGGGGCCAATTCACATTCTTCACAAGTCAAAGAATCTAAATCTGAAATTTGAACAGTCTCAGCATCAGAATCCTCCATAACTAGATAGAGAATATACGAATATGGACTAAGAAAAAAACTTAACCGGCACCTGACACCAACAATGGCAGGGGCACTGACCACCTCCTAGAACCAAACACAAGCAGACTCTAATTTTTCAGTCACCACACGGTCAGGAATGTGGAAATGGAAGACCAGACCATAAACATGTCCAGTCACAAGGTGAACCGTACAGTTCAAAAAAAGCATGCCTAACCATAAGGTTGCGTCACTTCCAAAGGCCTTTATGTTCTAAGCCAAGAGCCCAGTTAACAATACACATAAGCAGATTGAATCATAACAAACATGATTAAAAAAAACCCTGTTCAATAATCCCCCTCGGGAGATATTAACCCTCGATGCCAAGATACCAAAGGAGCCTCACTGAGGCCCTATAAATATACTTAATTGCCGCAAGATAGTTCCTTACGGGAAATATTAAGTTACAATACATTCTGATGAAGTAAAATGAAATTATCTTACCGGAATCTATGCCGTGGAACAGGAACACAGACCTTCAAGTGTGACGAATAGTAGCAGCGCCTCCGCCATGGATTTGAGAGAAAAAAAACAGGCAGTGAAGCAAAGTTAGACAACGCTGATTGCTTGTGGAGCTGTTAATATGAGTCAGGATGGTTTCGCAGAAAGACTCTCCCTGCATCTCCGGACTCTAACTTTCATCCAGCCTCTCACTGAGAGACTGATAGGATTACTTCAAACTCCTTTCCCATGTCTAAGAGTACTACCCTCCATAAGAGATAAAACAACTTCTGACACTTCTCTGCCAACCTCCTAGGACGAAAGGCAAATATTGACTGGGGGATGAGGGAAGTGGGAGGAGTATTTAAACATTTGGCAGGGGGGTCTTTGCCTCCTCCTGGTGGCCAGGTTCTTATTTCCCAAAAGTAATGAATGCAGCTGTGGACTCTTTCCATTTAGGAAGAAAATCTTCTAGCACGGTCAGGAACAGGAAAAACCTCCACAGAAAAATCGACAACGACATACGTATCGAAGTTGCTCCAAATTAGCCAAAACCTTGTTTAACCATACACAAAGGTGTTCAAGCTTAAATCTGAAGGATACTACTTCAGCATCAGATGAAGGAATTATACTGTCCAAATCTGAGATTTCACCCTCAGAGGTTACTAACGTATCCTCCTCATCAGACCTATGAGGAAGGGAACCCAAGTAGCAGCAGGCGGACCAGAAACCTTACTATCTGAATCTCTAATGTTCCTCTGCAATTTCCCCTTTAGAATAGGAAAAGCAGATAATGCCACAAATACCTCTGAAGATACCTAAGCATCAATTTCTGCAGGCAAACTGCACAGGACAAACCTAAGAGTAGTCACATAATCAAATATTTAATTTGAATAAAAAAATACTGTCACTTTAAAAGAGCACATTATGGTGGATCTCCTAATACAAAATAAAGTGATGACATACTCTCAAATTCAAGAGAAATTATTCCCTATTAAAGTACATTGGTATCTATATCTGCAGCTGTCCTCCTCCTTGAATACATTCCTTAAGACAATATCTAGTGTTAATAAAACCATACTAGAAAACATTTGTATCTTACAAATTAGACCAAAACATACCATAATGTAAGTCTAAAACAGATTCACAGTTCCAGGGTAGAAAGGAGAGAGAGAGGTAAGGTTTTTGGTATAATAAAACATGTACTTTATTAATGTTTCTTAAAACAAACCGGCACAGCAAACAGTGAGATAGATTTTCCTGGTAACAGGCTTTCGTGCCTGTATTAAGGTATCAATGACTGACTCGGAGAAGCCACGCTTTGATAGAATCAAGCGTTCAATCTCCATGCAGTCAGTTTCAGAGAAATTAGATTTGGATGATTGAAAGGACCTTGTATTAGAAGGTCCTGTCTTAGAGGCACAGTCCATGGTGGAAAGGATGACATGTCCACTAGGTCTGCATACCAGGTCCTGCGTGGCCACGCAGGCGCTATTAGAATCACCAATGCTCTCTCCTGTTTGATTTTGGCAATCAGTCGAGGAAGCAGAGGAAACGGTGGAAACACCTAAGCCAGGTTGAAGAACCAAGGCGCTGCTAGAGCATCTATCAGCGTTGCTTCTGGGTCCCTGGACCTGGATCCGTAACAAGGAAGCTTGGCGTTCTGGCGAGACGCCATGAGATCCAACTCTGGTTTGCCCCAACGATGAATCAACTGAGCAAACACCTCCAGATGGAGTTCCCACTCCCCCGGGTGAAAAGTCTGACGACTTAGAAAATCCGCCTCCCAGTTCTCCACGCCTGGGATATGGATTGCTGACAGGTGGCAAGAGTGAGTCTCTGATCAGCGAATTATTTTTGAGACTTCTAACATCGCTAGGGAACTCCTGGTTCCCCCTTGATGGTTGATGTAAGCCACAGTCGTGATATTGTCCGACTGAAATCTGATGAACCTCAGTGTTGCTAACTGAGGCCAAGCCAGAAGAGCATTGAATATTGCTCTTAACTCCAGAATATTTATCGGAAGGAGTTTCTCCTCCTGAGTCCACGATCCCTGTGCCTTCAGGGAGTTCCAGACTGCACCCCAACCTAGAAGGCTGGCATTTGTTGTTACAATTGTCCAATCTGGCCTGCGAAAGGTCATACCCTCGGACAGGTGGACCCGAGACAACCACCAGAGAAGAGAATCTCTGGTCTCTTGATCCAGATTTAGCAGAGGGGACAAATCTGTGTAATTCCCATTCCACTGACTTAGCATGCATAATTGCAGCGGTCTGAGATGTAGGCGCGCAAATGGCACTATGTCCATTGCCGCTACCATTAAGCCGATCACCTCCATACACTGAGCCACCGAAGGGCGCGGAATGGAATGAAGAATACGGCAAGCATTTAGAAGCTTTGATAACCTGGACTCCGTCAGGTAAATTTTCATCTCTACAGAATCTATAAGAGTCCCTAAGAAGGAGACTCTTGTGAGTGGGGATAGAGAACTCTTTTCCTCGTTCACTTTCCACCCATGCGATCTCAGAAATGCCAGAACTATCTCTGTATGAGACTTGGCAATTTGAAAGCTTGACGCCTGTATCAGGATGTCGTCTAGATATGGAGCCACCGCTATGCCTCGCTGTCTTAGAACCGCCAAAAGTGAGCCCAGAACCTTCGTAAAGATTCTCGGGGCTGTAGCCAACCCGAAGGGAAGAGCTACAAATTGGTAATGCCTGTCTAGAAAGGCAAACCTTAGGAACCGATGATGATCTTTGTGAATCGGTATGTGAAGGTAGGCATCCTTTAAGTCCACTGTGGTCATGTACTGACCCTCTTGGATCATGGGTAGGATGGTCCGAATAGTTTCCATTTTGAAAGATGGAACTCTGAGGAATTTGTTTAAGATCTTTAGATCCAAAATTGGTCTGAAGGTTCCCTCTTTTTTGGGAACCACAAACAGATTTGAATAAAATCCCTGTCCTTGTTCCGTCCGCGGAACTGGATGGATCACTCCCATTACTAGGAGGTCTTGCACACAGCGTAGGAATGCCTCTTTCTTTATCTGATTTGCAGATAACCTTGAAAGATGAAATCTCCCTTGTGGAGGGGAAGCTTTGAAGTCCAGAAGATATCCCTGAGATATGATCTCCAACGCCCAGGGATCCTGAACATCTCTTGCCCACGCCTGGGCGAAGAGAAAAAGTCTGCCCCCTACTAGATCCGTCGCCGGATAGGGGGCCATTCCTTCATGCTGTCTTAGAGGCAGCAGCAGGCTTTCTGGCCTGCTTGCCTTTGTTCCAGGACTGGTTAGGTTTCCAGGCCTGCTTAGATTGAGCAAAAGTTCCCTCTTGTCTTGAAGCGGAGGAAGTTGATGCTGCACCTGCCTTGGAATTTCGAAAGGCACGAAAATTAGACTGTTTGGCCTTTGATTTGGCCCTGTCCTGAGGAAGGGTATGACCCTTACCTCCAGTAATGTCAGCAATAATTTCTTTCAAACCAGGCCCGAATAAGGTCTGCCCCTTGAAAGGAATGTTGAGTAATTTAGACTTTGAAGTCACATCAGCTGACCAGGATTTGAGCCATAGCGCCCTACGCGCCTGGATGGCGAATCCGGAATTCTTAGCCGTTAGTTTAGTCAAATGAACAATGGCATCAGAAACAAATGAGTTAGCTAGCTTAAGAGTTCTAAACTTGTCAACAATTTCAGTCAATGGAGCTGTATGGATGGCCTCTTCCAGGGCCTCAAACCAGAATGCCGCCGCAGCAGTGACAGGCGCAATGCATGCAAGGGGCTGTAAAATAAAACTTTGTTGAATAAACATTTTCTTAAGGTAACCCTCTAATTTTTTATCCATTGGATCTGAAAAAGCACAACTGTCCTCAACCGGGATAGTGGTACGCTTTGCTAAAGTAGAAACTGCTCCCTCCACCTTAGGGACAGTCTGCCATAAGTCCTGTGTAGTGGCATCTATTGGAAACATTTTTCTAAATATAGGAGGTGGGGAAAAGGGCACACCGGGCCTATCCCACTCCTTACTAATAATTTCTGTAAGCCTTTTAGGTATTGGAAAAACATCAGTACTCACCGGCACTGCATAGTATTTATACAGCTTACACAATTTCTCTGGCACTGCAATTGTGTCACAGTCATTCAGAGCAGCTAATACCTCCCCAAGCAATACACGGAGGTTCTCAAGCTTAAATTTAAAATTAGAAATCTCTGAATCAGGTCTCCCCGAATCAGAGACGTCACCCACAGACTGAAGCTCTCCGTCCTCAGGTTCTGCATATTGTGACGCAGTATCAGACATGGCTCTTACAGCATCTACGCGCTCTGTATCTCATCTAACCCCAGAGCTATCGCGCTTGCCTCTCAATTCAGGCAATCTGGATAATACCTCTGACAGGGTATTATTCATGATTGCAGCCATGTCCTGCAAAGTAATCGCCATGGGCGTCCCTGATGTACTTGGCGCCATATTAGCGTGCGTCCCTTGAGCAGGAGGCGAAGGGTCCGACACATGGGGAGAGTTAGTCGGCATAACTTCCCCCTCGACAGACCCCTCTGGTGACAATTCTTTTATAGATAAAGACTGATCTTTACTGTTTAAGGTGAAATCAATACATTTAGTACACATTCTCCTATGGGGCTCCACCATGGCTTTTAAACATAATGAACAAGTATCCTCTGTTTCAGACATGTTTGTACAGACTAGCAATGAGACTAGCAAGCTTGGAAAACACTTTAAAGCAAGTTAACAAGCAATAGAAAAAACGTTACTGTGCCTTTAAGAGAAACAAATTTTGACAAAATTTGAAATAACAGTGAAAAAAGGCAGTTACACTAACAAAATTTTTACAGTGTATGTAACAAGTCAGCAGAGCATTGCACCCACTTGCAAATGGATGATTAACCCCTTAACAAAAACAGAATAATAAATGACAAAAACGTTTTTTAAACACAGTCACAACAACTGCCACAGTCTACTGTGATTGTTACCCTCCTCAAACACGACTTTGAAGCCTTTTGAGCCCTTCAGAGATGTCCTGTATCATGCAGAGGGAAGCTGAATGTCAGTATTTTTATCTGCACAGAAAAGCACTAAAATAGGCCCTTCCCACTCATATTGCAACAGTGGAAAGCTTCAGGAAACTGTCTCTAGGCAGAAATCAAACCAGCCATGTGGAAAAAAACTAGGCCCCAATAAGTTTTGTCACCAAACGTATATAAAAACGATTAACATGCCAGGAAACGTTTTATATTACATTTTTATAAGAGTATGCATCTCTATTAATAAGCCTGATACCAGTAGCTATCACTGCATTTAAGGTTTTACTTACATTAATCCGGTATAAGCAGCATTTTCTAGCAAATTCCATCCCTAGAAAAATATTAACTGCACATACCTTATTGCAGGAAAACCTGCACGCCATTCCCCCTCTGAAGTTACCTCACTCCTCAGAATATGTGAGAACAGCCATGGATCTTAGTTACTTCTAAGATCATAGAAAATGCAGGCAGATTCTTCTTCTAAATACTGCCTGAGATAAACAGCACACTCCGGTACCATTTAAAAATAACAAACTTTTGATTGAAGAAATAAACTAAGTATAAAACACCACACTCCTCTTACGACCTCCATCTTGGTTGAGGCTTGCAAGAGAATGACTGGATATGGCAGTTAGGGGAGGAGCTATATAGCAGCTCTGCTGTGGGTGATCCTCTTGCAACTTCCTGTTGGGAAGGAGAATATCCCATAAGTAATGGATGATCCGTGGACTGGATACACTTAACAAGAGAAAAGACAGTGACAAGCAAGCTGAGACCCGTAGCAATAAGGTGGCTAAAAAGCAGTGAAACATACCGTTTTAAACGGACTCCGGAATATAGTTAAAAACAGATTGTACACATTTTTCACAAGCCCTGACAGTGAATAAAGGAATTATCCTCTGAGGTATTTATTAAACCTCTGATTATGAGTCATAACGTAACGAAAAATAGGGTATACTCTTACAGGAAAATAATTAACCCCTAGTCTCCTGGTCACATTTAACGTGCCTGCATCCTGCTCTAAGAAATCCTTCACAAGGATATAATGTCCCAAATAAGTTGCAGGTCCTAACATTCAAAAGTGCACAGTCTCCCAAACCTAGAAGACAAAAGGCACTTACCTGCCTTCTAGCCATCCAGCAGGAGGACAGGAGGACAGCCAACCCGGTATGAGAGGAAGCCACTCCTCACAGACACCTGTAGCAACAAGAAAGATCAGAGTAAACCTACTCAGGCTTTCTATACAGGGGCAGCAACAAGTTAGGAAAACGCAGTGAGGCCCACCTCACAAGTTCCTAACTGCTTGAAAGCCACCACTGCCCTACTGAAGAGACTAACGTGGAGTACGGGTAGACCCAATCTAGAGAAGAAAGATCAGAGCAAACATACTCTGCCTTTCAAAATAATAAAATCTTGATTGAAGTGAAATAAATCCATGAGACAATAAAACTTCACCTCCTCCTTGCACCGAAGGCAAAGAGAATGACAAGAGTTTGTGGGAAGGTGATACTTAGCAATTTAACGGTGGTGCTCTTTGCCTCCTCCTGCTGGCCAGGAGTGATATTCCCAACTGTAATTGATGATGTTGTGGACTCAACAAATTTTAGGAAAGAAACTACAAACTCCCAGCATGTTACAGCCTAAGGAGCAGATCACTGCCCATGCAGCAAACAAAGGAAGAGGTGAAAAGAGCAGAAAACAGCAAGAAGATTGCCATATAACTCAAGGACAGTGTGGGACATATATTTCAAGGCAACATTCATATACACTGCAACCCATTATAAGGGACACCAACCTCAAAGCAGGGAACTAATATTAACAATATGTAAGTTAACATTTTAATTGCTTGAGAATTTTTAAACTTGCTGGGCTAAATAATATGGAGCAACACTTTAACAATGTGCAATAGGATAAAATCTTTTTAAAATAAAAAAAACTGAATTTATGCTTACCTGATAAATTACTTTCTCTTGTGGTGTATCCAGTCCACGAATTCATCCTTTACTTGTGGGATATTCTCCTTCCTAACAGGAAGTGGCAAAGAGAGCACACAGCAGAGATGTCCATATAGCTCCCCCTCTAGCTCCACCCCCCAGTCATTCGACCGGAGGTTAGGAAGAAAAAGGAGAAACCATAGGGTGCAGTGGTGACTGTAGTTTAAACAAAAAAAATCTACCTGACTTAATAGCCAGGGCGGGCCGTGGACTGGATACACCAACACCACAAGAGAAAGTAATTTATCAGGTAAGCATAAATTCTGTTTTCTCTTGTAAGGTGTATCCAGTCCACGGATTCATCCTTTACTTGTAGGATACCAATACCAAAGCTTTAGGACACGGATGAAGGGAGGGAACAAGACAGGTACCTTAAACGGAAGGCACCACTGCTTGTAAAACCTTTCTCCCAAAAATAGCCTCCGAAGAAGCAAAAGTATCGAATTTGTAAAACTTGGAAAAAGTATGCAACGAAGACCAAGTCGCTGCCTTACAAATCTGTTCGACAGAAGCCTCATTTTTAAAAGCCCATGTGGAAGCCACTGCTCTGGTAGAATGAGCAGTAATTGTTTCAGGAGGCTGCTGGCCAGCAGTCTCATAGGCCAGACGGATGATGCTTTTCAGCCAAAAGGAAAGCGAGGTAGCAGTCGCCTTCTGACCTCTCCTCTTACCAGAATAGATGACAAACAATGAAATTGTTTGTCTGAAATCCTTAGTTGCTCGTAAATAGAACTTTAAAGCACGAACCACATCAAGATTGTGTAACAGACGTTCCTTCTTCGAAGAAGGATTAGGACACAGAGAAGGAACAACAATTTCCCGATTAATATTCTTATTAGATACAACCTTAGGAAGAAAACCGGGTTTGGTACGCAAAACTACCTTATCTGCGTGGAACCAAGTAAGGTGAGTCACACTGCAAAGCAGATAACTCTGAAACTCTTCGAGCAGAAGAGATAGCTACCAAAAACAAAACTTTCCAAGATAAAAGTCTAATATCTATGGAATGTAAAGGTTCAAACGGAACCCCTTGCAGAACTGAAAGAACTAAATTCAGACTCCATGGCGGAGCCACAGGTCTATAAACAGGCTTGATTCTGACTAAAGCCTGACTAAACGCTTGAACATCTGGTACCTCTGCCAGACGTTTGTGTAAAAGAATAGACAAAGCAGATATCTGTCCTTTTAAGGAACTAGCTGATAATCCTTTCTCCAATCCTTCTTGGAGAAAGGACAATATCCTGGGAATCCTAATCTTACTCCATGAGTAACCCTTGGATTCGCACCAACAAAGATATTTTCGCCAAATGTTATGGTTGATTTTCCTGGTGACAGGCTTTCTAGCCTGAATCAGGGTATCGATAACCGACTCAGAGAAACCACGCTTAGATAGAATTAGGCGTTCAATCTCCAAGCAGTCAGACGCAGAGAAATTAGATTTGGATGTTTGAAAGGACCTTGAAGTAGAAGGTCCTGCCTCATTGGCAGAGTCCATGGTGGAACAGATGACATGTCCACTAGGTCTGCATACCAAGTCCTGCGTGGCCACGCAGGCGCTATTAGAATCACCGACGCCCTCTCCTGCTTGATTCTGGCAACCAGACGAGGAAGGAGAGGAAACGGTGGAAACACATAGGCCAGATTGAAGGACCAAGGCGCTGCTAGAGCATCTATCAACACCGCCTGGGGATCCCGGGACCTGGACCCGTAAAGAGGAAGTTTGGCATTCTGACGGGACGCCATCAGATCCAGTTCTGGAGTGCCCCATAGCTAAATCAGCTGGGCAAATACCTCCGGGTGAAGTGATCCTCCGCCCACCTGATTATTTTGGTTACTTCCATCATTGCTAGGGGACTCCTTGTTCCCCCTTGATGGTTGATGTAAGCTACAGTCGTGATGTTGTCCGACTGAAATCTGATGAATTTGGCCGCAGCTAGCTGAGGCCATACCTGAAGAGCGTTGAATATCCCCCTCAGTTCCAGAATGTTTATCGGGAGAAGAGCTTCTTCCCGAGACCATAAGCCCTGAGCTTTCAGGGAGTCCCAGACAGCACCCCAGCCCAACAGACTGGCGTCGGTCGTTACGATGATCCACTCTGGTCTGCGGAAACACATTCCCTGAGACAGGTGATCCTGAGACAACCACCAGAGAAGAGAATCTCTGGTCCCCTGGTCCAACTGTATTTGAGGAGACAAATCTGCATAATCCCCATTCCACTGTTTCAGCATGCATAGTTGCAGTGGTCTGAGATGGATCCGTGCAAAAGGGACTATGTCCATTGCCGCTACCATTAGTCCGATTGTCTCCATGCACTGAGCTACAGACGGCCGAGGAATGGAATGAAGAGCTCGGCAAGTAGTTAAGAGTTTTAACTTTCTGACCTCCGTCAGAAATATTTTAATTTCTACCGAGTCTATTAGTGTTCCTAGGAAGGGAACTCTTGTGAGGGGGGAGAGAGAACTCTTTTTGATGTTCACTTTCCACCCGTGAGACCTCAGAAAGGCCACTACGATTTCCGTGTGAGACTTGGCTCTTTGGAAAGTTGACGCCTGAATTAAGATGTCGTCTAGATAAGGCGCCACTGCTATGCCCCGCGGTCTCAGCACCGCCAGGAGGGACCCTAGCGCCTTCGTGAAAATTCTGGGAGCAGTGGCCAACCCGAAAGGGAGAGCCACAAACTGAAAATGCTTGTCCAGAAAGGCAAACCTGAGAAACTGGTGATGATCTTTGTGGATAGGAATGTGTAGATACGCATCCTTTAGATCCACAGTAGTCATATATTGACCCTCCTGGATCATTGGTAAGATTGTCCGAATGGTCTCCATCTTGAATGATGGGACTCTGAGGAATTTGTTTAGAATTTTTAGATCCAGGATTGGTCTGAAAGTTCCTTCTTTTTTGGGAACCACAAACAGGTTTGAGTAAAACCCCAGCCCTTGTTCCGCAATTGGAACTGGGTGGATCACTCCCATTGTATGTAGGTCTTCTACACAGCGTAAGAACGCCTCTTTCTTTGTCGTGTCTGTAGACAGACGAGAAATATGGAACCTTCCCCTTGGAGGGGAGTCCTTGAATTCTAGAAGATATCCCTGGGAT
Source organism: Bombina bombina (assembly GCF_027579735.1). Taxonomy (NCBI): domain Eukaryota; kingdom Metazoa; phylum Chordata; class Amphibia; order Anura; family Bombinatoridae; genus Bombina; species Bombina bombina. The sequence goes on along the minus strand of NC_069499.1, from coordinate 56,018,680 downwards.
AAAATCTCTAAGGCCCAGGGATCGTGTACGTCTCTTGCCCAGGCCTGAGCGAAGAGAGAGAGTCTGCCCCCTACTAGATCCGGTCCCGGATCGGGGGCTACCCTTTCATGTTGTCTTGGAGGCAGCTGCAGGCTTCTTGGCCTGTTTACCCTTGTTCCAGCCCTGGTAAGGTTTCCAGGCTGCCCTGGGTTGTGAAGTGTTACCCTCTTGCTTTGTAGCAGGGGAGGATGAAGCGAGACCGCTCCTGAAATTTCGAAAGGAACGAAAATTATTTTGTTTGTTCTTTGTCTTAAAGGACTTGTCCTGAGGGAGAGCATGGCCTTTTCCCCCCGGTGATTTCTGAGATAATCTCTTTCAATTCAGGCCCGAAAAGGGTCTTTCCTTTGAAAGGGATGTTCAGCAGTTTGGATTTTGACGACACATCGGCCGACCAGAACTTAAGCCATAGCGTCCTGCGCGCCAGAATGGCCAAACCTGAATTCTTTGCCGCTAACTTAGCTAGTTGGAAAGCGGCATCTGTGATAAAAGAATTAGCCAGCTTAAGAGCCTTAATTCTGTCCATAATATCCTCATATGAGGTCTCCGTCTGGAGCGCATCTTCCAGCGCCTCGAACCAGAAAGCAGCTGCAGTAGTTACAGGAACAATGCACGCTATAGGTTGGAGAAGAAAACCTTGATGAACAAAAATTTTCTTAAGTAAACCCTCTAACTTTTTATCCATAGGGTATTTAAAAGTACAACTGTCCTTAATTGGTATGGTTGTGCGTTTAGCAAGTGAAGAAACAGCCCCCTCCACCTTAGGGACCATCTGCCACGAGTCCCGCGTGGTGTCAGATATGGGGAACATTTTCTTAATAACAGGAGGGGGAACAAACGGAATACCTGGTCTATCCCACTCCCTAGTTACTATAGCCGCAATCCTCTTAGGGACCGGGAACACATCAGTGTAAACAGGAACTTCTAGGTACTTGTCCATTTTACACAATTTCTCTGGAACCACCAAAGGGTCACAGTCATCCAGAGTAACTAATACCTCCCTGAGTAATAAACGGAGGTGTTCTAGTTTAAATTTAAAAGCCAACGTATCTGTGTCTGTCTGAGGAGCAACCTTTCCTGAATCGGAAATTTCTCCCTCAGACAGCACATCCCTCGCCCCCATTTCAGAGCGTTGTGAATGTATATCTGATACGGCTACTAAAGCGTCAGAATGCTCATAATCTGTTCTTAAAACAGAGCTATCACGCTTTGCAGGTAACACGGGCAGCTTAGATAAAAATACTGAGAGGGTATTATCCCTAACTGCCGCCAAATCTTGTAAGGTAAAAGAGTTAGACGCGCTAGAGGTGCTAGGCGTCGCTTGAGCGGGCGTAACTGGTTGTGACACTTGGGGAGAGGTTAACGGGCTAACCTCATTACCTTCTGTCTGAGAATCATCTTGGGCCACATTTTTAAGTGCAACAATATGGTCTTTAAAATGTATGGACATATCAGTACACGTGGGACACATTTTGAGAGGGGGTTCCACCATGGCTTCTAAACACATTGAACAAGGATTTTCCTTGGTGACAGACATGTTTAAAAGACTAGTAGTAAGACAAACAGGCTTAGAAATCACATTAATCAAGCAAAAACACACTTTGCAAAAAAACCTTACTGTGCCTTTAAGGAATAAAAAAGGCACACAATTTTCCAAAACAGTGAAAAATGCACCAAACTTTCTTAAATGTTCACAGTATGTACCTAAAGCATTGGTAAGATTGCACAACTAGCAAAAAAAATCAATTAACCCCTTAATGCCCAAACCGGATCAATAGTAAGCTAACAGACCAGTTAAAACAAATTTAGCACCTCTCCACAGCTCTGCTGTGGCCCTACCTTCCCTTAGGAGTCGGATTTATGGGGAAAAAGCTTCTTATGGGTCCTCAAACTGTAGCAGGAGCCACCATGTGAACACAGCCTGAAAATCTAGTCAATCTAACTGCGCATCTGAGGCGCAAAATTAGGCCCCTCCCACCTTACTCCGGTGCTGTGAGGCCTAAATAAACACTCCTAGGAGTTATAATATTAACCATGTGGGTAACAACCCCTGAAAGAAAACCCAAAGGGACCTTTTAAGTGTCTCAAAAATGTTATTTATAAGTAAAACCGTTTGCCATAAAAAAGTGTCAACCCATAAAAACAGAATTTATGTTTACCTGATAAAATTTCTTTCTCCTACGGTGTGTCCGGTCCACGGCTTCATCCTTACTTGTGGGATATTCTCTTCCCCTACAGGAAATGGCAATGAGAGCACACAGCAAAAGCTGTCCATATAGCCCCCCCTCTGGCTCCGCCCCCCAGTCATTCGACCGACGGTTAGGAGAAAAAGGAGAAACTATAGGGTGCCGTGGTGACTGTAGTGTACAGAAATAAAAAAAATTAAACCTGACTAAAAGCCCGTAGGAGAAAGAAATTTATCAGGTAAACATAAATTCTGTTTTCTCCTACATTGGTGTGTCCGGTCCACGGCTTCATTCTTACTTGTGGGAACCAATACCAAAGCTTTAGGACACGGATGAAGGGAGGGAACAAGTCAGGTAACCTAAACGGAAGGCACCACAGCTTGCAAAACCTTTCTCCCAAAAACAGCCTCCGAAGAAGCATAAGTATCGAATTTGTAAAATTTGGCAAAAGTATGCAGAGAAGACCAAGTCGCTGCCTTACAGATCTGATCAACAGAAGCCTCATTCTTGAAGGCCCATGTGGAAGCCACAGCTCTAGTAGAGTGAGCTGTAATTCGTTCAGGAGGCTGCCGTCCGGCAGTCTCATAAGCCAATCAGATGATGCTTTTCAGCCAAAAGGAAAGAGAGGTAGCAGTAGCTTTCTGCCCTCTCCTCTTACCAGAATAAACGACAAACAAGGATGATGTCTGTCTGAAATCCTTTGTTGCTTCTAAATAGAATTTTAAAGCACGGACCACATCTAAGTTGTGTAACAAACGTTCCTTCTTCGAAACTGGATTCGGACACAGAGAAGGAACAACTATTTCCTGGTTAATATTCCTGTTGGAAACCACTTTAGGAAGAAAACCAGGCTTGGTACGTAAAACTACCTTATCTGTATGGAATACCAGATAGGGAGAAGTACACTGCAAAGCAGACAATTCAGAAACTCTTCTAGCAGAAGAAATAGCAACCAAAAACAGAACTTTCCAAGATAGTAACTTAATATCTATGGAATGTAAGGGTTCAAACGGAACCCCTTGAAGAACTGAAAGAACTAAGTTTAGACTCCATGGAGGAGTTATAGGTCTGTAGACAGGCTTTATTCTGACTAACGCCTGTACAAACGCCTGTACATCTGGCACGGCTGCCAGACGTTTGTGCAACAAAACAGACAGAGCAGATATCTGTCCTTTTAAAGAACTAGCAGACAAACCTTTATCCAAACCCTCTTGGAGAAAGGAAAGTATCCTAGGAATTTTAATTTTACTCCAAGAGAATCCCTTGGATGCGCACCAACGGATATATTTTTGCCATATCTTATGGTAAATTTTCCTAGTCACAGGTTTTCTGGCTTGAACCAGAGTATCTATAACCGAATCTGAAAACCCACGCTTAGATAGAATCAAGCGTTCAATTTCCAAGCAGTCAGTTGCAGAGAGACTAGATTTGGATGTTCGAATGGACCTTGTATTAGAAGATCCTGCCTCAAAGGTAGCTTCCATGGTGGAGCCGATGACATATTCACCAGGTCTGCATACCAAGTCCTGCGTGGCCATGCAGGAGCTATTAGAATCACCGAGGCATTCTCCTGTTTGATCCTGGCTACAAGCCTGGGAAGGAGAGGGAACGGTGGAAACACATAAGCCCGATTGAACATCCAGGGCGCCACCAATGCATCCACTAGTGTCGCCTTGGGATCCCTGGATCTGGACCCGTAGAGAGGAACCTTGGAGTTCTGACGAGACGCCATCAGATCCATATCTGGAATGCCCCATAGTTGAGTTAACTGGGCAAAGACCTCCGGGTGAAGTTCCCACTCCCCCGGATGGAAAGTCTGCCGACTCAAATAATCCGCCTCCCAGTTGTCTACTCCTGGGATGTGAATTGCAGATAGATGGCAAGAGTGATCCTCCGCCCATTTGATGATCTTGGATACCTCTCTCATCGCCAAGGAACTCTTTGTTCCCCCCTGATGATTGATGTATGCTACAGTCGTCATGTTGTCCGACTGAAATCTTATGAATTTGGGCTTCGCTAGTTGAGGCCAAGCCAGGAGCGCATTGAATATCGCTCTCAGTTCCAAAATGTTTATCGGGAGAAGAGACTCTTCCCGAGACCATAGACCCTGAGCTTTCAGAGAGTCCCAGACCGCGCCCCAGCCTAAGAGACTGGCGTCAGTCGTGACAATGACCCACTCTGGTCTGCGGAAACTCATTCCCTGAGACAGGTGATCCTGAGTCAACCACCAGAGGAGTGAGTCTCTGGTTACCTGGTCTACTTGAATCTGGGGAGACAAGTCTGCATTATCCCCATTCCACTGTTTGAGCATGCACAGTTGCAATGGTCTTAAATGAATTCGAGCAAAAGGAACCACGTCCATTGCTGCAACCATTAGTCCTATTACTTCCATGCACTGAGCTATGGAAGGCTGAGGAATAGATTGAAGAACTCGACAAGCATTTAGAAATTTTAACTTTCTGACCTCTGTCAGAAAAATCTTAATTTCCACAGAATCTATTATTGTTCCCAGAAAAGGAACCCTTGTGGACGGGGACAGGGAACTCTTTTCTATGTTCACCTTCCACCCGTGAGACCTGAGAAAGGCTAAAACAATGTCTGTATGAGCCCTTGCTTTGGAAAGGGACGACGCTTGGATTAGAATGTCGTCTAGGTAAGGTGCTACAGCAATGCCCCTCGGCCTTAGGACCGCTAGAAGGGACCCTAGCACCTTTGTGAAAATTCTGGGAGCAGTGGCTAAACCAAACGGAAGAGCCACGAACTGGTAATGTTTGTCCAGAAAGGCGAACCTCAGGAACTGATGATGATCTTTGTGGATAGGAATATGCAGGTACGCATCCTTTAAGTCCACGGTAGTCATATATTGACCCTCCTGGATTGTTGGTAAAATCGTCCGAATGGTTTCCATTTTGAATGATGGAACTCTGAGGAATTTGTTTAGAATTTTTAAATCCAGAATTGCCCTGAAGGTTCCCTCTTTTTTGGGAACTACAAACAGGTTTGAGTAAAAACCCAGACCTTGTTCCGCTGTTGGAACTGGGTTTATCACTCCCATTTTTAATAGGTCTCCTACGCAATGTAAGAATGCCTGTCTCTTTATCTGGTCTGAAGATAAGCGAGACATGTGGAACCTTCCCCTTGGAGGAAGTTCCTTGAACTCTAGAAGATACCCCTGAGAGACAATTTCTAGTGCCCAGGGATCCGGAACATCTCTTGCCCAAGCCTGAGCAAAGAGAGAAAGTCTGCCCCCTACTAGACCTGGTCCCGGATCGGGGGCTACCACTTCATGCTGTCTTGGTAGCAGCAGCAGGTTTATTGGCCTGTTTACCCTTGTTCCAGCCTTGCAATGGTTTCCATGCTGGTTTAGGCTGGGAAGCGGTACCCTCTTGTCTAGAGGCTGCAGAGTTAGAAGCCGGTCCGTTCCTGAAATTGCGAAAGGAACGAAAATTAGATTTGTTCTTAGCCTTGAAAGGCCTATCCTGTGGGAGGGCATGGCCCTTTCCCCCAGTGATGTCTGAAATAATCTCCTTCAATTCTGGCCCGAAAAGGGTCTTACCTTTGAAAGGAATATTAAGTAATTTTGTTTTGGACGACACATCCACCGACCAAGATTTTAGCCAAAGCGCCCTGCGCGCCACTATTGCAAAACCTGAGTTTTTCGCAGCTAATTTTGCCAATTGAAAAGCGGCATCCAAAATAAAGGAATTAGCCAACTTTAGTGCGTGAATTCTGTCCATGACTTCATCATATGGAGTCTACTTTTGGAGCAAACTTTCTAGTTCCTCGAACCAAAAAGACGGCGCCGTAGTGACAGGAATAATGCACGAAATTGGTTGAAGAAGGAAACCCTGCTGAACAAAAATCTTTTTAAGCAATCCTTCCAATTTTTTATCCATAGGATCTTTGAAAGCACAACTGTCCTCTATAGGAATAGTTGTGCGCTTGGCTAGCGTTGAAACTGCCCCCTCTACCTTAGGGACCGTTTGCCATGCGTCCCTTCTGGGGTCGACAATGGGGAACATTTTCTTAAATATAGGAGGTGGAACAAAAGGTACACCTGGCTTCTCCCACTCCTTAGTCACTATGTCCGCCACCCTCTTGGGTATCGGAAAAGCATCAGCGTGCACTGGGACCTCTAAGAATTTGTCCATTTTGCACAACTTCTCTGGAATTACCAAAGAATCACAATCATCAAGAGTAGCTAGCACCACCTTAAGCAGGGCGCGGAGATGTTCTAGCTTAAATTTAAATGCCACGATATCAAGTTCTGCCTGCTGAGAAATTTTTCCTGAATCAGAAATTTCTCCCAGAGACAGACCCTCCCTCACTGCCAACTCAGATTGATGTGAGGGTATAACAGATAAATTATCGTCAGCGCCTACTTGCTCATCCTTTGTATTTAAAACTGAGCAATCACGCTTTCTGGGAAATGCTGGCAGTTTGGATAAAAGAGCTGCTATAGAATTATCCATTACTGCTGTTAATTGCTGCATAGTAACAAGCATTGGCGCGCTAGATGTACTAGGTATCGCCTGCGCGGGCAAAACTGGTGTTGACACAGAAGGAGAGGATGATGAACTATCCCCACTACCTTCATGTCTCTTTGCAGATGATACAAAAATTTGCAACAGAGTGGATGTTCCAGGGGGGGTAGACAAAATGAGAAGTGATATACAACAATTGGAGGATTGGACAAATGACTGGGGTCTAAAGTTTAACACAGCAAAGTGTAAAATAATGCATTTAGGGAAGAAAAATCCAAATGTTAATTACAGACTCAATGACACTTTACTGACTGTTACAGACGAGGAACAGGACTTGGGAATTATTATTTCAGATGATTTAAAACTTAGTAAACAATGTAGTAATGCAGCGAGTAAGGCTAGCAGAATGCTTGGATGTATTGGTAGAGGTATTTGCAGCAGAAATAGTAAGGTTCTTATGCCACTTTATAGATCATTAGTTAGGCCTCATCTTGAGTATTGTGTGCAGTTCTGGAGACCATATCTTCAGAAGGATATTAACAAACTTGAATCTGTGCAAAGGAGGGCTACCAAAATGGTACATGGTCTAAAAAATAAAACTTACCAGGATAGGCTCAATGACCTAAATATGTATAGCTTAGAGGAGAGAAGGGAAAGAGGTGATATGATAGCAACTTTCAAGTACATTAAAGGGTTTAGTAAAACTGAGGCTGTGGGTATTTTACATAAAATGGAAAATTCAAGAACAAGGGGTCATGAGCTCAAGCTAAAGGGTAGTAGATTCAGGAGTAATTTGAGGAAGCACTTCTTTACAGAAAGAGTGATTGATTTATGGAATAAACTTCCTCAAGAGGTAGTAGCAACAAACACTGTGGGGGACTTTAAAAATGCATGGGACAAGCATAGGGCTATCCTACGAACTAGATAAGTTTATACTGTTAGGTAAGGTCGGGCAGACTTGCTGGGCCTATGGCTCTTATCTGCCGTCAATATCTATGTTTCTATGTTTCTATGTTTCATTAGAAGAATCATCTTGGGCAACCTTATTAAATGTGACAGTACTGTCCTTACTTTGTTTGGACGCCATGGCACAATTTGCACATACATTTAAAGGGGGAACCACCTTGGCCTCCATACACACAGAACATATGCTATCTGAAGGTTTAGACATGTTAGACAGATTTAGGCAGGCTATAAATGCAAGAAAAACAATTTTAAACAAAACCGTTACTGTCTCTTTAAATAATAAAAAGAGCACACTTTATTTCTGAATGTTCAAAAAACTATCAAAGAAATATCCGATATTTCTGAAATTTTCACCCCAGTGTCTTAATGCTTTGAAAGTATTGCACACCAAATTTCAAGTCTCTAAACCCTTAAATGAGCAAACCGGAGCTAATAGTTCGATTTACCGGTTTAAACACACTACAGTCCCTGCCACAGACTTTGCTGCGGCTTTTACCTTCCTTAGGGGTGATTCACCACAGAATTAAGCCTCCCTGAGTCCTTTTCTCAGTCACAGGACCCTCTCACATGAAGCTGCATGCACTGCCTATGAAAGTAACTGCGCAACTGAGGCGTGAAAAACAGAATTTATGTAAGAACTTACCTGATAAATTAATTTCTTTCATATTAGCAAGAGTCCATGAGCTAGTGACGTATGGGATATACATTCCTACCAGGAGGGGCAAAGTTTCCCAAACCTCAAAATGCCTATAAATACACCCCTCACCACACCCACAATTCAGTTTAACGAATAGCCAAGAAGTGGGGTGATAAAAAAGTGCGAAAGCATATAAAATAAGGAATTGGAATAATTGTGCTTTATAACAAATCATAACCACCACAAAAAAAGGGCGGGGCCTCATGGACCTCTTGCTAATATGAAAGAAATGAATTTATCAGGTAAGTTCTTACATAAATTAATGTTTCTTTCATGTAATTAGCAAGAGTCCATGAGGCAAGTGACGTATGGGATAATGATTACCCAAGATGTGGATCTTTCCACACAAGAGTCACTAGAGAGGAGGGATAAAATAAAGACAGGCCAATTCCTGCTGAAAATAATCCACACCCAAAATAAGTTTAATGAAAAACATAAGCAGAAGATTCAAACTGAAACCGCTGCCTGAAGTACTTTTCTACCAAAATCTGCTTCAGAAGAAGAAAATACATCAAAATGGTAGAATTTAGTAAAAGTATGCAAAGAGGACCAGTTGCTGCTTTGCAAATCTGATCACCGAAGCTTCATTCCTAAACGGCCCAGGAAGTAGAAACTGACCTAGTAAATTGAGCTGTAATCCTCTGAGGGCGGAGTTTTACCCGAACTCAACATAGGCAAGATGAATTAAAGATTTCAACCAAGATGGCCAAAGAAAATGGCAGAAGCATTCTGGCCTTTTCTAGCACCGAAAAAATAACAAAATAGGACTAGAAGTCTTTCGGAAAGACTTAGTAGCTTCAAACATAATATTTCAAAGCTCTAACAACCATCCAAAGAATGCAACGATTTCTCCTTAGAATTCTTAGGATTAGGACAGAAAATGAAGGAACCACAATTTTCTCTACTAATGTTGTTGGAATTCACAACTTTAGGTAAAAATTCAAAGAAGTTCGCAACACCAGCCTTATCCTGATGAAAAAATCAGAAAAGGAGACTCACAAGAAAGAGCAGATAATTCATGAAACTCTTCTGGCAGAAGAGATGGCCAAAAGGAACAAAACTTTCCAAGAAAGTAATTTAATGTCCAATGAATGCATAGGTTCAAACGGAGGAGCTTGAAGAGCTCCCAGAACCAAATTCAAAACTCCAAGAGGGAGAAATTGACTTAATGACAGGTTTTTATACGAACCAAAGCTTGTACAAAACAATGAATATTAGGAAGAATAGCAATCTTTCTGTGAAAAAGAACAGAAAAGAGCAGAGATTTGACCTTTCAAGGAACTTGCGGACAAACCTTATCTAAACCATCCTGAAGAAACTGTAAAATTCTCGAATTCTAAAAGAATGCCAAGGAAAAATGATGAGAAAGACACCAAGAAATATAAGTCTTCCAGACTCTATAATATATCTCTCTAGATACAGATTTACGAGCCTGTAACATAGTATATAATCACAGAGTCAGAGAAACCTCTTTGACCAAGAATCAAGCGTTCAATCTCCATACCTTTAAATTTAAGGATTTCAGATCCTGATGGAAAAAAGGACCTTGTGACAGAAGGTCTGGTCTTAACGGAAGAGTCCACGGTTGGCAAGAGGCCATCCGGACAAGATCCGCATACCAACACCTGTGAGTGCCATGCCAGAGCTACCAGCAGAACAAACGAGCATTTCCTTCAGAATCTTGGAGATTACTCTTGGAAGAAGATCTAGAGGTGGAAAGATATACAGCAGGATGATACTTCCAAGGAAGTGATAATGCATCCACTGCTCCGCTCCTCCTGAGGATCCCGGGATCTGGACAGATACCTGGGGAAGTTTCTTGTTTAGATGAGACGCCATCATATCTATTTCTGGAAGTTCCCACATTTGAACAATCTGAAGAAATACCTCTGGGTGAAGAGAACCATTCGCCGGATGCCAACGTTTAGGCGACTGAGATAAACCGCTTCCCAATTGTCTATACCTGGGATATGACACCGCAGAGATTAGACAGGAGCTGGATTTCCGCCCAAACCAAAATTCGAGATACTTCATTCAATAGCCAGAGGACTGTGAGATCCCTCCTTGATGATCGATGTATGCCACAGTTGTGACATTGTCTGTCTGAAAACAAATGAAACGATTCTCTCTTCAGAAGATGCCAAAACTGAAGAGCTCTCTGAAAATTGCACGGGAGTTCCAAAATATTGATCGGTAATCTCACCTCCTGAGATTCCCAAACTCCTTGTGCCGGTCAGAGATGCCCCCACACAGCTCCCCAACCTGTGAGATCTCGCATCTGTTGAAATTACAGTCCAGGTCGGAAGCACAAAAGAAGCCCCCCTGAATTAAAACGATGGTGATTCTGTCACCACGTTAGAGAGTGTCGAACAATCGGTTTTAAAGATATCTTTGTGTAATCCTTGCACCATTGATTCAGTCATGACAGAGCTGAAAGAGGTCGCATGTGAAAACGAGCAAAGGGGATCGCAGTCCGATGCAGCAGTCATAAGACCTAGAATTTCCATGCATAAGGCTATCCGAAGGGAATGATTGTGACTGAAGGTTTCGACAAGCTGAAATCAATTTTAGACGTCACTTGTCTGTTTAAAGACAGAGTCATGGACACTGAATCTCTCTGGAAAACCCAGAAAAGTTACCCTTGTCTGAGGAATCAATGAACTTTTTGGTAAATTGATCCTCCAACCATGATCTTGAAGAAACAACACAAGTCGATTCGTATGAGATTCTGCTAAATGTAAAGACTGAGCAAGTACCAAGATATCGTCCAAATAAGGAAATACCACAATACCCTGTTCTCTGATTACAGACAGAAGGGCACCGAGAACCTTTGTAAAAATTCTTGGAGCTGTAGCTAGGCCAAACGGCAGAGCCACAAACTGGTAATGCTTGTCCAGAAAAGAGAATCTCAGGAACTGATAATGATCTGGATGAATCGGAATATGCAGATATGCATCCTGTAAATCTATTGTGGACATATAATGCCCTTGCTGAACAAAAGGCAAGATAGTCCTTACAGTTACCATCTTGAACGTTGGTATCCTTACATAACGATTCAATATTTTTAGATCCAGAACTGGTCTGAAGGAATTCTCCTTCTTTGGTACAATGAAGAGATTTGAATAAAACCCCATCCCCTGTTCCGGAACTGGAACTGGCATAATTACTCCAGCCAACTCTAGATCTGAAACACAATTCAGAATTGCTTGAGCTTTCACTGGAATAACTGGGACAACGGGAAAGAAAAAATCTCTTTGCAGGCAGGTCTCATCTTGAAACCATTCTGTACCCCTTCTGAAACAATGTTCTGAATCCAAAGATTGTGAACAGAATTGATCCAAATTGAAAAGAAACGTACCTGCCCCCTACCAGCTGAGCTGGATGAGGGCCGCACCTTCATGTGGAACTTAGAAGCAGGCTTTGCCTTTCTAGCAGGCTTTGATTTATTCCAGGACCGGAGATGGTTTACCAAACTGAAAACTGCTCCTGAGGAAGAAGGATTAGGCTTTTGTTCTTTGTTGAAACGAAAGGAACGAAAACGATTATTAGCCCTGTTTTTACCCTTAGATTTTTTATCCTGTGGTAAAAAAGTTCCTTTCCCACCAGTAACAGTTTGATAAATAGAACTCCAACTGAGAACCAAATAATTTGTTACCCCTGGAAAGAAATGGGAAAGTAGAGTTGATTTAGAAGCCATATCAGCATTCCAAGTTTTAAGCCATAAAGCTCTTCTAGCTAAAATAGGCTAGAGACATAACCTGACATATCAACTCTGATAATATCAAAAATGGCATCACAGATAAAATTATTAGCATGCTGAAGAAGAATAATAATATCATGAGAAATCATGATCTGTTACTTGGTTGCGCTAAAGTTTCCAACCAAAAAGCTTGAAGCTGCAGCAACAGTCAGCCAATGATATAGCAGGTCTAAGAAGATTACCTGAACACAGATAAGGCTTTTCTTAGAAAGGATCCTTAAACGAAGTACCATCTGACGTAGGAATAGTAGTACGTTTAGCAAGGGTAGAAATAGCCCCATCAACTTTAGGGAATTTTGTCCCAAAATTCTAATCTGTCAGACGGCACAGGATATAATTGCTTAAAACGTTTAGAAGGAGTAAATGAATTAACCCAAATTTATCCCCATTCTTTGGAAATTACTTGCAGAAATAGCATTAGGAACAGTAGATTTAAATACCTTATCTAAACGTTTAGAATTAGTATCAAGAGGACCAGAATCCTCTATTTCTAAAGCAATTAGTACTTCTTTAAGTAAAGAACGAATAAATTCCATTTTAAATAAATATGAAGATCTATCAGCACCAATCTCTGAGACAGAATCCTCTGAACCAGAAGAGTCATCAGAATCAGGAATGATGAAGTTCATTTAAAAATTCATCTGTAGGGAGAGAAGTTTTTAAAAGATTTTTATTACGTTTACTAGAAGGAGAAATAACAGACATAGCCTTCTTTATTGGATTTCAGAAACCAAAATCTCTTATGTTATCAGGAACATTCTGCACCTTAGATGTTGAAGGAACTGCAACAGGCAATGGTACTTTACTAAAAGGAAATATCTATCTGCATTAACAAGTTTGTCGAATGACAATTAATACAAACAACAAGCCGGAGGAATAGCTACCAAAAGTTTACAGCAGATACACTTAGCTTTGGTAGATCCAGCACTAGACAGCGATTTTCCTGTAGTATCTTCTGACTCAGATGCAACGTGAGACATCTTGCAATATGTAAGAGAAAAAAACAACATATATAAAGCAAAATTGATCAAATTCCTTAAATGACAGTTTCAGGAATGGGAAAAAAAATGCCAAAGAACAAGCTTCTAGCAACCAGAAGCAATGAAAAAAATGAGACTGAAATAATGTGGAGACAAAAGCGACGGCCCATAATTTTTTAGCGCCAAACTCAGACGCCCACAATTATTTGGCGCCTAAATGCTTTTTGCGCCAAAAATGACGCCACATCGGAACGCCGACATTTTTGGCGCATAATAACGTCAAAAATTGACGCAACTACTTCCGGCGACACGTATGACGCCGGAGAAACGAAAAGAATTTTTTTTGCGCCAAAAAAGTCCGCGCCAAGAATGATGCAAATAAAATGAAGCATTTTTAGCCCCCGCTGAGCCTAACAGCCCACAGGGAAAAAAGAGCTCAAATTTTTGAAGGTAAGAAAAAAAATGATTAATTCAAGTGCATTATCCCAAATATGAAACTGACTGTCTGAAAAATAAGGAATGTTGAACATTCTGAGTCAAGGCAAATAAATGTTTGAATACATATATTTAGAACTTTATAAACAAAGTGCCCAACCCATAGCTTAGAGTGTCACAGAAAATAAGATTTACTTACCCCAGGACACTCATCTACAAGTTTGTAGAAAGCCAAACCAGTACTGAGAACGAGAATCAGCAGAGGTAATGGTATATATAAGAGTATAATCGTCGATCTGAAAAAGGGAGGTAAGAGATGAATCTCTACGAACCGATAACAGAGAACCTATGAAATAGACCCCGTAGGAAGGAGATCACTGCATTCAAATAGGCAATACTCTCCTCACATCCCTCTGACATTCACTGCACGCTGAGAGGAAAAACCGGGGCTCCAACTTGTCGCGGGAGCGCATATCAACGTAGAATCTTAGCACAAACTTACTTCACCACTCCATCGGAGGGCAAAGTTTGTAAAAACTGAATTGTGGGTGTGGTGAGGGGTGTATTTTATAGGCATTTTGAGGTTTGGGAAACTTTGCCCCTCCTGGTAGGAATGTATATCCCATACGTCACTAGCTCATGGACTCTTGCTAATTACATGAAAGAAATGAGGCCTCCTCCCTCTGCATACCAGAGTGAAGGGGCCTTTCTGACTAGATTAGGCGTCTAAACAACTGCCAGGCGCAAATAAACGTTCCCAAAAGTGTTTCAATTCACAAAAAACACTCCAATTGTCATATAATGTGATAAAAAACTAATCAATTTAGCCCACAATAGTGTCAACCAGCATAGAGCCCAATTTGTAAGCCTTAATTCTGTTACTGAGTCTAAGAAAATGGCTTACCGGTCCCATAAGGGAAAACTGACAGTCTTCTAGCATTACTGGGTCTTGTTAGAAAAGAGACTGGTCATACCTGAAGCAGATAAGTCTGCAAACTGTTCCCCCCAACTGAAGTTCTCTGGTTTCAACAGTCCTGCGTGGGAACAGCAATGGATTTTAGTTACTGGTGCTAAAATCATACTCCTATTAACAGAAATCTTCATCACTTTCTGTTGTAGAGTAAATAGTACAAACCGGCACTATTTTAAAATAACAAACTCTTGATAGAAGAAATAAAACTACAACTAACACCACAAACTCTTTACCATCCCCGTGGAGATGCTACTTGTTCAGAGCGGCAAAGAGAATGACTGGGGGGCGGAGCCAGAGGGGGGCTATATGGACAGCTTTTGCTGTGTGCTCTCTTTGCCATTTCCTGTAGGGGAAGAGAATATCCCACAAGTAAGGATGAAGCCGTGGACCGGACACACCAATGTAGGAGAAATAGTGTCAACCAGCATAAATTAGCCCTGTTATGCAAGCTTGTAATTCCATACTTAGTTTCTGAATAAAGCTTACCCTTCCCTCATGGGGATCTTATCAGTCCTTTTCTAGCATTATCACAGTCTTGTCTAGAAATAAATGACTGAACATACCTTATTGCAGCCTAATCTGCAAATCGTTCCCCCCAACTGAAGTTTTCTTGTACTCCTCAGTCCTGTGTGGGAACAGCAGTGGATTTTAGTTACAAAATGCTAAAATCTCTTCCTCTCTGCAGAATCTTCATCCCTTTTCTGCTGGAGAGTATAATAGTACAAACCGGTACCATTTAAAAATAACAATAACTTTTGCTTGTAGAACAAAAACTACAAAACACACACCACATTCACTTAACCCTTCCGAGAGGTGAGACCCTATTGCTTAGAGCCGGCAGAAGAGAATGACTGGGGGGTGGAGCTAGAGAGGGAGCTATATGGACAGCTCTGCTGTGTGCCTCCTTTGCACTTCCTGTTAGGAAGGAGAATATCCCACAAGTAAAGGATGAATCCGTGGACTGGATACACCTTACAAGAGAAACATTCATATAAATATAATAAATGATAACCTGCTGCTCACAATTGTCATGAGCATGCAATATAATTTTATAACCAGTTTGGGAACACACAATCAAAATGGTCCGACATCCCTGACATTGGTAAAGTGTTGTTACTGCAGATAATGTTAGCAATGCATGCATCTATTAATACAAATATTCATGAAAACACACAAAAAGGAAGACTTTAGACTTGACTTTATCTCTTTTTTGATAATCTAGTGAATCTTCCATGAGATGTCTTTCATCCAATCTGTTTCTGGACCATTTTCATTTTTAAATAATATATAATCATATTAAATTGCATATTTAATATACAAATGCACAGATTTGTGGTGTAAAAATTAACTAAGATCAAACTTCCAAGAGAACAAATGAGGCTTAAACAAAATATCAGATTATTATCTGGTTGCTTATCAGGATAGATACTACTGCCCCATGTGTATCCGTGCACTATTGCATTAAAAGTCAAGGAACTTATCCTAGATACTAATTACAGATTAGCAGAGGAAGGAGAGGGCAGAATAAGAAGGTCTCACCACTTAGGCAGGGCTTTACCAGAGGTTCCGAGCAGACAGCCGGTAAACAGGTGCACTAGGCGGATTTGGCTCCTCAGAACGTTCACTCGTTTCCCACCACCAACTAATTCAATCCTCCAGTAATCGTTGGAATCTCCCGTTCCGTTCTGTGAGGAAGAGAAGCATCAAATGAGTAGGTTTTTCCCCCCCATTATGAACAGAGTTAGATCACTGGCCTCTGAATTTCCTCAGGTTTAATGGTTAATGGGTGAATTAGGAGGTTTACCCTTTCAAATATCTGAATTTTGTGAAAGTGTTGCCATTCTTTGTAGACTACTGTGTGATCCTGTATCATGAATAAAGATTTGCAGTGGGATTTTGATATTAGGAACACTGAGTTATAAAAAGTTAAGTGCCAGGTATCCTGTATTTAACTGCTTGTCTGGTATAATAAACCCAACTGATTTGTTCTGATCAGAGGTCTAATAAGGCACATGGCTGACAGGACAAAGGGAATGAGAGTCATACTTAAAGGGACACTGAACCCAAATTTTTTCTTTTGTGATTCAGATAGAGCATGAAATTTTAAGCAACTTTCTAATATACTCCTATTATCAAATTTTATTCATTCTCTTGGTATCTTTATTTGAAATGCAAGAATGTAAGTTTAGATGCCGGCCCATATTTGGTGAACAACCTGGGTTGTCCTTGCTGATTGGTGGAAAAATTCATCCACCAATAAAAAAGTGCTGTCGAGAGTTCTGAATAAAAAAAAAAGCTTAGATGTCGTCTTTTTCAAATAAATATAGCAGGAGAATGAAGAAAAATTAATAATAAGAGTAAATTAGAAAGTTGCTTAAAATTGCATGCTCTACCTGAATCACAAAAGAAAAAAATTGGGTTCAGTGTCCCTTTAAAATCTCATGAGTATATAAAGCTGACAAGGGCTGCTGAGCTTTGGTTGTGCCCAATGTGAGACCATTGCTCTAGAAACTGTGGTCTATTGTGCGTATATGGTTCAGAAGCTGCAGCATCATCATCTGAGGTCTAACCTAGATATATAATTGATGGGGGTCTGATATGTGTGCATAACTAATAAGGGCTACAGACAATGGGGTCTGATCAGATGTCAAACATGGGGTTATAACAGACTAGAATGGAAGTAATGTTTGATCTAAATTCTGATGCGGACCTAACAGGGTCACAGGACTATGGGATCTTATCTCACCTACTGCTATCTAGCAACTCTATCCATATTGTACCTAACTGTAATGGTGTATCCACGTTACATGAATATTTAAAGTAAAGGTAAATTTTGCTCATTGATAATTAATATTTATATTCCTTTTATAGTGTTAAATCAAGTCACTAGTTTTTTTTTTAATAAAACTATTATTATTTATATACTTTTAAAAGTAAATTTTATCTACCGTAGGTTAGGACAGCTACAAGCGAGTTCTGAGAGTGACAAAGCAGAAAATGTGAGGCCCGCTATATCTGTGCGTTAGCATAGAAATACAATTGTATATTTTGGGAATAAATTGTGATTAGAAGTGATGCGATTCTGGTTACTAAAGGGACATAATTCGTTAGAGCATGTAATTTAGCACTAGCGAGGCTGCAATGTTAGTAAGTATTGCTCAGGAGCCACAGAGAACCGGCAATTAGCTCAATGGCTGTATACATTTGGCACCAGCAGTTCTTTGCAGTTTCATAGTGGTAATTTAACTAAATGTTTAAACCCTTTGCCTGGTTATACAGTGCAGTCTATTAGTATTTAGACACAATGTCTTGTTTTTGTTTACTGGGCCAAAAGAAATTGGTAAAATTTACATTATCGTAAACAAAACGCTCACATTTCCTGCTTGGCTTAAAACGCTTTCAATGACACAAATGAGATATAGACAACTGTAACCTTTTTTGTAATTCTTTCAAAAGATTTGTATGTAATTGAGCTATAATTCTCTTTTGAGGAAAGATAATCGTATATTATTGGATTATGGAAAGAACTGGTAAGAGGGGGGGGTCAGCTTTTACATTTTTAGATGCTAAAATGCAAAACAATATAGAATTAAGCCTTAAGAACATCACCCAGAGATCACGTTTGAAGTTCAGTCATCGGATACAAAAGATTCTTCCAGTAACCAGTATTAGGATTGACATGAGGGTTCCCTGTAACATATGTTCCCATTCTAATAGCATCATTTTCATTGCCAAGAAAACCTTGTTATCAAAATCATTCAATAATACTTTGCCAAATTGTTCTTTTAAAAATGCCACTGGATGAAAAGAAAATATAGAAACAGGATCTCTCCGAGGACCAAATGCTATAAAGCTCTCAGATAAGATTATCTAAATGAATCCTGGATACCTCACAGGATTTTAGAAAGGCAGATTTTGTTACGACTTTCTAAGGTGCATTCCCTTCATTTCTGGATGTAAAAGACAGACAACCACAGTACAATATAGCACTGCATGACAAAGTTTTGTTTACATTTACACATCATGTAATAGATTTTCACTTTTTTATGCATTACCTGTAGAGAAATAGGATAGATATACTTTGAGAATACAGTACAATGTTATCCATGAAAAACTAATACTAAAAACAAATGCGTCCAAATGAATACATGGATATAAATGGCATGCTATAGCATTTAAAGGTTCATAAAATGAAAATTTAAAAAATAATCAAAATTTACCATCAAATGTACTTTGTTCTCTTGATATCCTTTGTTGAATGCAGGTAGGTAGGCTCAGGGCTTTTGCAAGGGGATATCCCATAGTTAAAGTATTCTCAATTGCTTTTACAGTGTACTGATTCCTATATATAAATATATGATATCCCTGGTTATTTTTGCTTTTCTTGCAATAAAATTAACTCTTTCATCTATCACTTTCAGCAACTGTTATTCTATATATAAAATGAGAGGGTTATTTTTGAGTCTTACAAATCTGACGATTTGTGATTACCTTTCTTTTAACTATGCTGTTATAAGTTATTAATGTCTGTCTATCCAATAGTGCCACCTCTTCTTTCAATCTGTCCAGTGTTGAAAGATTGTAGCTTATCTTTAGTCAATACATTAGCTTGTCTATTGTGAGCTTGGAGGGCACCTAGTTATTGCTAATTCAATATGTCAAGGGTGGCATTAATCAAAACAAATGCAATTTCTTCAGGTCTTTTTGAAATAAAACTATTTTCTGTCCAATTAGTAGTAAGTCCGGTTATTCTATGATGTCTATCCAAAGTCAAATTTAATTTAAAATATATATATATATATATATATTATTTTATTTAGGAAGATCAGTAGAAGAAAAGCTAAAAGGATTTAAAAGCAAGCTACAAAAAAGTTGGTATACAAGGCAACAAATTTTGTATGTCAGCAGTCTAAAAGTAAGCGCTAAACTTAAAGGGACACTGAACCCAAAAATTTTCTTTCGTGATTCAGATAGAGCATGCAATTCTAAGCAACTTTCTAATTTACTCCTATTATCAAGTTTTCTTCATTATCTTGGTATGTTTATTTGAAAAGAAAGAATGTAAGTTTAGATGCCGGCCCATTTTTGGTGAACAACCTGGGTTGTCCTTACTGATTTAACAGCACCAATAAACAAGTGCTGTCCATGGTCCTGAACCAAAAATTTGCTGGCTCCTTAGCTGAGATGCCTTCTTTTTCAAATAAAAATAGCAAGAGAACAAAGAAAAATTGATAATAGAAGTAAATTAGAAAGTTGCTTAAAATTGAATGCTCTATCTGAATCATGAACGAAAAATTTTGGGTTCAGTGTCCCTTTAACAGAGTCCTTGCACAAAACATGTCAGATTACCTTTATTATAATATTTTCTTAATTTAAAATTTTTAATTTGTCATTGCGGCCTCGTCCCTTTTGTGCTATACGTTCACGAGGAATAACAAAAACATAATTTATGCTTACCAGATAAATTCCTTTCCTTCTGGATAGGGAGAGTCCACAGCTTCATTCCTTTCTGTTGGGAAATGCAACACCTGGCCACCAGGAGGAGGCAAAGACATCCCAGCCAAAGGCCCAAATATCCCTCCCACTTCCTCAGTCATTCTGCCGAGGGAACAAGGAAAAGTACGAGAAACATTAGGGTATAAATGGTGCCAGAAAAATAAAATAAATAGGGGCCCGCCCATAGACAAGAAAAAACGGGCAAGGGCCATGGACTCTCCCTATCCGGAAGGAAAGGAATTTATCTGGTAAGCATAAATTATGTTTACATTCCTAAGATAGGGAGAGTCCACAGCTTCATTCCTTACTGTTGGGAAAACTATACCCAAACTCCAGAGGACACTGAATGAATAACGGGAGGGAACAAAAAGGAAGATGCGGACCCTATTCTGAGGGCACCACAGCCTGCAAAACTTTAATCCCGAAAGCTGCTTCAGCCGAAGCAAAAACATCAACCTTGTAAAAGTTTGAAAAAGTATGTGAGGATGACCAAGTAGCTGCCTTACAAATCTGATCCATAGAGGCCTCGTTCTTAAAGGCCCAAGAGGAAGCCACTGCTCTAGTGGAATGAGCCGTTATCCACTGTCCCGCTGTCTCGTAAGCTAAGCGGATGACAATCCTTAACCAAAAAGATAGGTAAGTCAAAGTAGCCATCTGCCCCTTACACTTCTCCGAATAGACAACAAAGAGGAAGATTGTCTAAACTCCTAAGTAGCCTGTAGATAGAACGTCAAGGCGCGAACCACATCCAAACTGTGAAGTAAGGAGGATTAGGACACAAGGAAGGAACCACAATCTCCTGATTGATGTTGCGATCTAACACAACCTTAGGAAGAAAACCTAATTTAGTACGTAAAACTGCCTTATCTGTATGAAAATTTAGCTAAGGGGGCTCACATTGCAAAGCAGAGATCTCAGAAACTATGCACGCAGAGGCAACAGCCAATAAAATGAGAACCTTCCAAGATAACAATTTAATGTCAACGGAATGCAGAGGCTCAAACTGAACCTGTTGCAAAACCCGAATAACAAGATTTAGGCTCGATGAAGGAGCCCCAGATCTAAACACAGGTGTGATCCTAATCAGAGCCTTAAAGGATTGCTCGTCTGGAAGCTCAGCCAGTCTCTTGTGCAAAAAAACCGACAGGGCTGAAATATGTCCCCTCAGGGAACTAGCAGAAAGGCCCTTCTGCAGCCCATCCTGGAGAAAATATAAGATCCTGGCAACCTTAACTCTGTGCCAGGAAAACCATGCTCTTCACACCAGATTAAGTAGGTCCTCCACACCTTGTGGTGTAACTGGTTTACGAGCTTGAATAAGAGTATTAATGACACTCTCAGAGAAACCTCTCTTGGCTAAGACTAAGCGTTCAGTTCAGCCTCAGAGAATCTAGATTTTGATGAACAAATGAACCATGTATCAGCAGGTCTCTGCGACAAGGTAACTGCCACGGAGAAGATGAGGGCATCCCCACTAGATACGCGAACCACGTCCTTCGCAGTCACAATGGAGCAATCAGGATTAACGATACCTGCTCCTCCACCACTCGAGGAAGAAGCGCTAATGGAGGAAAAACCTCCAGGGCCCTGCTAGCGCATCTATTAGACCTTCTTGGGGATCCCTCGACCCGTATTGGGGTAGCTTGGTATTGAGACGGCTCAGTGTATGGAGGTGATTGGTCTCATGGTCTCCTGCATGGACATCATTCCTTTTGCCAGGTTCCGTCTCAGACCTTTACAACTGTACATGCTGAGGCAGTGGAACGGCGATCATTCTGATCTGTCTCAACAGATTGTATTAGACAGCCGGTCGAGAGAAACACTCTCTTGGTGGCTCTGTTCAGATCATCTATCCTGAGGGACATGCTTCCTAAGTCCGACCATCCTGGGAGATTGTGACTACAGACGCAAGCCTATCCGGATGGGGAGTTGTTTGGGGTGCCAGGAAGGCACAGGGGTTGTGGACTCAGGAGGTGTCCTCCCTCCCGATCAATATTTTGGAACTATGGGCAATCTTCAAGGCCTTGAAGGCTTGGCCACTTCTGGGTTCGTCCCACTTTATCAAACTCCATTTAGACAATATAACCTCAGTGGCTTACATCAACCATCAGGGGGGAACGACAAGTTCCTTGGCGATGAAGGAAGTATCTCAGATTCTGGAGTGGGCAGAGGCCCACAGCTGTTTGCTGTCAGCGATCCACATTCCGGGTGTGGACAGCTGGGAGGCGGATTTTCTCAGCAGGCAATCCTTCCATCCAGGGGAATGGTCTCTCCATCCCGAGGTGTTTGCAGAGATAGATCTCATGGCGTCACAGAGGGACTCAAGGAGGTTCGGAGGGCAAGTCATGCAAAGTTAGCTTGCAGTGTCTCTGGTCTGTTAGAAATATCCTCATGGATATGGAGAATATTATACTTCACCAGAATTCCACCCTGGTACTTGGGATAAGAGAACTCTTTCCCAAGTTTATCTTCCATCCATGTGATGGAAGAAGACTGAGAAGAAACTCTGAGAATTATTCTGCAAGACGAAAGGATGGTGCTTGCACCAGAATATCGTCCAAGTATGGGGCTACTGCAATACCATGAGTTCTGGCAATGGCTCGAAGAGCCCCCAGAACCTTCGTAAAGATTCTTGGAGCAGTAGCTAGGCCAAACAGAAGGGCAATAAACTGGAAATGCTGGTACAGGAATGCAAACCTCAGGAACTGAAAGGGTTCCCTGTGGATTGGAACATGAAGGTAAGCGTCCTTCAGATCTATAGTGGTCATAAACTGGCCTTCCTAAATTAAAGGAAGGATGGACCTTATCGTCACCATCTTGAAGGAAGGGACACTTGTTTAAGCACTTTAGGTCCAGAATTGGGCGGAAAGTTTCCTCCTTCTTTGGTACCACAAAAAGGTTTCAATAAAACCCCAAACCTCTTTCTTCGATAGACACAGGCACAACAACTTCTAAGGAGGATATATTCCGAACGCTCCCTAGAAAGGCATCCCTTTTTTCTGGTCTGGTAGACAGATTCAAGAAAAGGAATATGCCCCTTGGCAGATGAGCTTTGAAGCCTATCTTGTATCCCTGAGATACCACCATCCAGGACCCCAGATCCTGTATGTTCCTTGAACCAAGCATCTGAAAAAAAGAGACATTCTGCGGCCCCTCCAACACGATCCGATCCCCGGATCAGGGGCCACACCTTTTCATGTCGATTTGTTTTCGGCGGGCTTTTTTATTCCGATTGGATTTATTCCAGGACTGAGCCCGGCTTCCAAGTACTCTTGGGGTTGCTCGTGCTTGGAGGAGGATTGATGTCGTTGGGATTTGGTGAGAACGAAAGGAAACGAAAATTAGAAGATTGTTGTCCCTTAGACTTGTTCTTCTCTTGCAGTAGGGACGGCACCCTTGCCTCCGTTAACCGTAGAAATAATGGAGTCCAGGGCCTGGACCAAATAAAATCTTTCCCTTGAAGGTAAGAGAAAGGAGCCTGGACTTAGAAGTCATATCCGCAAACCAAGACTTCAACCAGAGAGAGCCGGCGGGCAAGGACCGCAAGCCAGAGACCTTTGCATTAAGGCTAATATTAGCATGTTTGCATCTCAGATAAAAGAATTAGCAATTCGCAGGAGCATTAATTCTGTTTTGAATATCCTCAAGGGGAGATTCCACCTCAATGATTCCGACAAGATCGCACCAGTAGGTAGTCACTTCCGGGCAACTGCAGCCGCCGGTTGAAACAAAAATTCCATATGTTGAAACATCTTTTTCAGAAAGGTATTCCATTTTCTTATCCTCTGCTCTCTGAACTATCCTCAAGAGGTATAGAAGTACGTTTAGCAAGCGTAGTTCTTAATGAATGTTCGCCATTTTAAACCGGCACAGGAAAGTCAAAGGAACTTTCCTGTCTTCGTAAACTGTCTAATTAGGTAGTCCTATGTTCTTCAGGCAGCGTGGCCTCTGGGAACCTCTAACGTAGACGAGATCCACCTTTAATAAAAAATTCACATGCACATTTAAAATCTAAATGACAGTTCCTCCGCAGGCAGAGGCTTAGACGCTAAGGACCCCAACCCAGTTCACCCTCGTAAGCTACATAGGTTAACTCATCTATTGGATAACTGGGACATAATAGCTAAATCCGATATTTAGATTACTCAGAGTCAGGAGAGCTATGTTTAACTTTTCTCTTGCGTTTGTTAGAGCGAGGTAACGCGCTGAGGGTCACAGACACCGCCGTTTGTAACTGCAGCGGCAAAAGTCCGCAGGAATAAGGCCCCCACTCCGATAGAGGATTAGATGTGCTACGGGGAATTGCATGTGGAGTGGATAATGTAGCAAGGGTAGTAATCTCAGGGGACGCCGGAATCCTGAGAGGTAGACGGCTCAGAGGGACTAAGAGCCTTAGCAGGCTTGTCTCCCTTCTTAGACTTTATAAACAGTGTTAACCGCATGTGGAACATTGAGTGGGCGGGAAAACCACGGCCTCCTCACAATATAAAACAGGTATGATTTAGTACAGAAGGAGTACCTTCTAACATGTCAGAGCCTCCATTGCTCCTGGTTTTACCCACAGAAGGACACAAATATTATAGAAAACTGCACCTTTATACTCCCAATGACTGGGGCACTCACAACCTCCTAGACCCCAGACAGTTAACAGAGGAAATGCTCTCCTCAGGTTCAAGTCTCAGCCGGAATGTAGGAAATGAACATAGACCACACCCGGTCACATGGAGTGCAAGACAGTACTTTCCCCTGTTATTACAAGTACAAGCAAGTAATAGGAGCTGTGCAACACTTTCAAAAACTAAACTTAAAAGTGAAACCTATTTGTTCCAGCCAAAAACACAGTCTATCAGCCCAGGAAAAAAATTACCAGAGCAGCATGTGAATAATTAATACACTGATTAATTAATCCTAACTGTTCAATAAACCCCCTTCAGTGGATATTAACCCTGGATCCTATCAAGGTATAAAGGAGCCACACTGTGGCCCTGTTATAGCATTTAAGTGTAAAAAATGTAAGCAATCTTACCTCCCAGGATCCATGCTGTGGAACAGAACACAGCCTCTCAAGTGTGACAGTCTTATAGCAGCGCTCCCTGACATGGACTTGAGTGAGAGAAAGCAGGGCAGTGAAACTCGTCAACACTGATTGCTTAGTAACTGTTAGCGGTTGTCTGGATGGACAAAAAAACTTTCCCAACATCTCCAGACTAACTTTCATCAATACTCTCACTGAGAGGGTTGACAGTGACTACTTTAAAACTCCAGTCCTATATCGAAGGGCAGATACCCTTTTTCAGGGCTCTCCGAATCTTCTGACACTTCTCTGCCACCTCCTAACCTGACGAAAGGTAAAAAATGACTGGGGTAAATGAAGTGGAGGATATTTGGGGCCTTTGGGCTGGGTGTCTTTGCCTCCTCCAGGTGTTGTATTTCCCAACAGTAAGGAATGAAGCCATGGACTCTCCCTATATTAGGAAGGAAAACATGGAACCCAGGGTTTTCCCCCAAAAAATTACTACATCTCTCTATTTCCTGCTCTTTCTAGTAATTCTATAAACCAGTTCACCTTTTATATACTCAAATAAGGAAAATAAAAAAGTTTTAAGTGCGCCCTTGTCCGATTCCATTTTTTTCAGAATTCTATTACATAATGTGTCACAGAATGAGGGCCCTGGCACAAATACATAAGCAAGGATTCGGCAGCTGCAGATCTGGCATGCATTAAAAATACTGCAGCAAACATTTTAATAAAAAGGTGTCAATATCATTGACCTAATTCTGTTTAAATAAGAGAAGCCACTCAGACTAGCACCTTTTCCTTTAGGAGAGAGATAATAAATATACTAATCACCTGGGAGGCTAAAAAAAAGTTGAAGTCGGATGCTAAATGTAAGGGTAACATCAATTTTTTTCAGGCAGACTAATCTTCAGGGCTGGAGATACAGTACTTGGACAACTGGAAGAGCGAAAGTAGCAATGCCAGAAATTGATGCAGAAGGACCCTGGAGTATGAGGCACAGCTGTAATTTATGCTAGTGTTCCCAGAAGCTCAGTATCTTTTTATTTTATTTCTTCTTGTTTGGTGTTTTTCTCTGGCTCATTTAGGGGTTTATATAAAACAATAAAGCACACATATACTGTTCAAATATTCAATTTGTGCTTAGGCTAAAAGATAGAAATTTCACAATGAAGAGGTGAGATTGAGACTGGCAAACAAAAAATTCAATGTATTGTCAGTATAATAAAGTTAGTATAAGAGCTGACAACAGAAAAATCAGTCAGAGAAAGTTGATCTTATATGACATATACTGACAGTAATATTAATTAAGGGAGAAAGAATAAGAACAATGTAATGGAAGAATTCAGAGCCAAATTCAAAAGAAAGTTAACTCTAAAAGGTGAAAAAAAGATGCAGAAAACCAGATCCAAGGATACAAATATATAACAACTACTGAAAATATTAAATAAAAGAAATAACTTAAATGGAAATAATGGAAAAAGAATTCCATTATTTCAGTCAATGAGGACCGATCTAATGCAATTTTTAGCAAAAAATAAATAAAATTAAAATAAATAATGAAAAGAAAAAAAAAAATGTATGCTTATAGTCTACGAGTCATCACGTGTAGGAATATTCTCCTCCTGATCTCTAGGATGACGCAAAAGGAAGCACAACACATCAGAGCTTTAAATCCCTCCCACTTGCCAAAATTATCAGTCATACATATATATCCAAGTAGATGAGGGGGGGGAACAGTAAAAGATAAAGCAGAACAGGGGGCCGATTTAGGAAGATGCGGGCGGACATGATCCGCTGTAGCGGTTCATGTCCGCCCAACATCGATAAATGCAGACAGCATACGCTGCCAGTAATTATCATTGCACAAGCATTTCGTATGAAATGCTTGCGCAATGTCGCCCCCTGCAAATGCTAGCATGGGTTGTCAATCATCCCGATTGTATCCGATCGGGATGAATGCTATCCGCCGCCTCAGAGGTGGAGGATGAGTTAAGGAGAAGCGTTCTTAAGAACGCTGCTTCTTAAGTTTCAGGGAAACACTAAAACTATGGGTAGATTGCAGCATCTGCTGCATGATAAATCTACCCCCAAGAGTCATTACGTGTAGGAATCAATACACAAGCTGTGGAGTCCACAAGACCACAGTGAATAGGGGGGACAAACAATGAAGGAAGTACGGCCCACAGAACATTCCTGCTAAAGGAAACCACAGAAGAAGAAGCATACACATCAGTGATAAAGCTTAGAAAAAAAGTATGTAAAGAAGACCAAGTAGCTGCCTTACAGATCTCGTCAATAAAAGCCTCATTAAGAAAGATCCAAGAAGTAGCAACTACTCTAGTTGAATAAGCAGTAATGCCCTCAGGAGGAGTTTTCCCTGCAACCAAATAAGCTGCTAAAGTAACAACTGTAGCTTTCTGACCTTTGTGAGACCCAAAAAACTTAACAAATCCATACTTGTGGGATATTGTCCTTCCTGACAGGAAGTAGCAAAGAGAGCACCACAGCAGAGCTGTCTATATAGCTCCCCCCTTAACTCCACCACCCAGTCATTCGACCGAAGGCCAAGGAAGAAAAGGAGAAACTATAAGGTGAAGAGGTGACTGAAGTTACATAAAAAAAATACTATCTGTCTTGAATAGACAGGGCGGTGCCGTGGACCTCGGTACATCGCAAAAGAAAGAAATTTATCAGGTAAGCATAAATTTTGTTTTCTTTTGCATGATGTACCGAGTCCACGGATTCATCCTTACTTGTGGGATACCAATACCAAAGCTTTAGGACACGGATGAAGGGAGGGACAAGACAGAAACCTAAACGGAAGGCACCACTGCTTGCAAAACCTTTCTCCCAAAAATAGCCTCCGAAGAAGCAAAAGTATCAAATTTGTAAAATTTTGAAAGGGTATGAAGCGAAGACCAAGATCTAGTGGGGTCTCCATCTGAAGAGCCTCTTCTAGAGCCTCAAACCAAAAGGCAGCCGCAGTGGTTACAGGAACAATGTACGCTATAGGTTGAAGAAGAAAACCTTGATGAATAAAAATTTTCTTTAGGAGACCCTCTAATTTTTTATCCATAGGATCAATGAAAGCACAACTGTCTTCAATAGGTATAGTTGTACGCTTAGCCAGGGTAGAAATAGCTCCCTCCACCTTAGGGACCGTCTGCCATGAGTCCTTTATGGTGTCAGAAATGGGAAACATTTTCTTAAAAACAGGAGGGGGAGAGAACGGAAATACCTGTCTATCCACTCCTTAGTAACAATGTCCGAAATCCTCTTAGGGACCGGAAAAACATATTTATGTAAGAACTTACCTGATAAATTCATTTCTTTCATATTAGCAGAGTCCATGAGCTAGTGACGTAGGGGATATACATTCCCACCAGGAGGGGCAAAGTTTCCCAAGACCTCAAAGATACCTATAAATACACCCCTCACCACACCCACAATTCAGTTTAAAACGAATAGCCAAGAAGTGGGGTGATAAAAAAAGTGCGAAAGCAATAAAATAAGGAATTTGGAATAATTGTGCTTTATACAAAATCATAACCACCACAAAAAAAAGGGGCGGGCCTCATGGACTCTTGCTAAATATGAAAGAAATGAATTTATCAGGTAAGTTCTTACATAAATTATGTTTTCTTTCATGTAATTAGCAAGAGTCCATGAGCTAGTGACGTATGGGATAATGATTACCCAAGATGTGGATCTTCCACACAAGAGTCACTAGAGAGGGAGGGATAAAATAAAGACAGCCAAT
Organism: Bombina bombina; assembly: GCF_027579735.1. NCBI lineage: Eukaryota > Metazoa > Chordata > Amphibia > Anura > Bombinatoridae > Bombina > Bombina bombina. The sequence goes on along the minus strand of NC_069499.1, from coordinate 55,989,887 downwards.
TCCTGCTGAAAATAATCCACACCCAAAATAAAGTTTAATGAAAAACATAAGCAGAAGATTCAAACTGAAACCGCTTGCCTGAAGTACTTTTCTACCAAAAACTGCTTCAGAAGAAGAAAATTCATCAAAATGGTAGAATTTAGTAAAAGTATGCAAAGAGGACCAAGTTGCTGCTTTGCAAATCTGATCAAACCGAAGCTTCATTCCTAAACGCCCAGGAAGTAGAAACTGACCTAGTAGAATGAGCTGTAATCCTCTGAGGCGGAGTTTTACACACCGACTCAAACATAGGCAAGATGAATTAAAGATTTCAACCAAGATGCCAAAGAAATGGCAGAAGCTTTCTGGCCTTTTTCTAGAACCGGAAAGATAACAAATAGACTAGAAGTCTTTCGGAAAGACTTAGTAGCTTCAACTTAATATTTCAAAGCTCTAACAACATCCAAAGAATGCAACGATTCTTCTCCTTAGAATTCTTAGGATTAGGACATAATGAAGGAACCACAATTTCTCTACTAATGTTGTTGGTATTCACAACTTTAGGTAAAAATTCAAAAGAAGTTCGCAACAACACACCCACCGCCTTATCCTGATGAAAAATCAGAAAAGGAGACTCACAAGAAAGAGCAGATAATTCAGAAAACTCTTCTGGCAGAAGAGGATGGCCAAAAGGAACAAAACTTTCCAAGAAAGTTATTTAATGTCCAATGAATGCATAGGTTCAAATGGAGGAGCTTGAAGAGCCCCCCAGAACCAAATTCAAACTCCAAGGAGGAGAAATTGACTTAATGACAGGCTTTATACGAACCAAAGCTTGTACAAAACAATGAATATCAGGAAGAATAGCAATCTTTCTGTGAAAAAGAACAGAAAGAGCAGAGATTTGTCCTTTCAAGGAACTTGCGGACAAACCCTTATCTAAACCATCCTGAAGAAACTGTAATATTCTCGGTATTCTAAAAGAATGCCAAGAAAAATGATGCGGAAAGACACCAAGAAATATAAGTCTTCCAGACTCTATAATATATCTCTCTAGATACAGATTTACGAGCCTGTAACATAGTATTAATCACAGAGTCAGAGAAACCTCTTTGACCAAGAATCAAGCGTTCAATCTCCATACCTTTAAATTTAAGGATTTCAGATCCTGAATGGAAAAAAGGACCTTGAGACAGAAGGTCTGGTCTTAACGGAAGAGTCCACGGTTGGCAAGAGGCCATCGACAAGATCCGCATACCAAAACCTGTGAGGCCATGCCGGAGCTACCAGCAGAACAAACGAGCATTCCTTCAGAATCTTGGAGATTACTCTTGGAAGAAGAACTAGAGGCGGAAAGATATAGGCAGGATGATACTTCCAAGGGAAGTGATAATGCATCCACTGCCTCCGCCTGAGGATCCCGGGATCTGGACAGATACCTGGGAAGTTTCTTGTTTAGATGAGACGCCATCAGATCTATTTCTGGAAGTTCCCACATTTGAACAATCTGAAGAAATACCTCTGGGTGAAGAGACCATTCGCCCGGATGCAACGTTTGGCGACTGAGATAATCCGCTTCCCAATTGTCTATACCTGGGATATGAACCGCAGAGATTAGACAGGAGCTGGATTCCGCCCAATACCAAAATTCGAGATACTTCTTTTCATAGCCAGAGGACTGTGAGTCCCTCCTTGATGATTGATGTATGCCACAGATGTGACATTGTCTGTCTGAAAACAAATGAACGATTATCTCTTCAGAAGAGGCCAAAACTGAAGAGCTCTGAAAATTGCACGGAGTTCCAAAATATTGATCGGTAATCTCACCTCCTGAGATCCCCAAACTCCTTGTGCCGTCAGAGATCCCCACACAGCTCCCCAACCTGTGAGACTTGCATCTGTTGAAATTACAGTCCAGGTCGGCAGCACAAAAGAAGCCCCCTGAATTAAACGATGGTGATCTGTCCACCACGTTAGAGAGTGTCGAACAATCGGTTTTAAAGATATTAATTGAGATATCTTTGTGTAATCCTTGCACCATTGATTCAGCATACAGAGCTGAAGAGGTCGCATGTGAAAACGAGCAAAGGGGATCGCGTCCGATGCAGCAGTCATAAGACCTAGAATTTCCATGCATAAGGCTACCGAAGGGAATGATTGTGACTGAAGGTTTCGACAAGCTGCAATCAATTTTAGACGTCTCTTGTCTGTTAAAGATAGAGTCATGGACACTGAATCTATCTGGAAACCCAGAAAGGTTACCCTTGTCTGAGGAATCAAAGAACTTTTTGGTAAATTGATCCTCCAACCATGATCTTGAAGAAACAACACAAGTCGATTCGTATGAGATTCTGCTAAATGTAAAGACTGAGCAAGTACCAAGATATCGTCCAAATAAGGAAATACCACAATACCCCTGTTCTCTGATTACAGACAGAAGGGCAACCGAGAACCTTTGAAAAAAATTCTTGAGCTGTAGCTAGGCCAAACGGTAGAGGCCACAAACTGGTAATGCTTGTCCAGAAAAGAGAATCTCAGGAACTGATAATGATCTGGATGAATCGGAATATGCAGATATGCATCCTGTAAATCTATTGTGGACATATAATTCCCTTGCTGAACAAAAGGCAAGATAGTCCTTACAGTTACCATCTGAACGTTGGTATCCTTATATAACGATTCAATATTTTTAGATCCAGAACTGGTCTGAAGGAATTCTCCTTCTTTGGTACAATGAAGAGATTTGAATAAAACCCCATCCCCTGTTCCGGAACTGGAACTGGCATAATTACTCCAGCCAACTCTAGATCTGAAACACAATTCAGAAATGCTTGAGCTTTCACTGGATTTACTGGGACACGGGAAAGAAAAAAATCTCTTTGCAGGAGGTCTCATCTTGAAACCAATTCTGTACCCTTCTGAAACAATGTTCTGAATCCAAAGATTGTGAACAGAATTGATCCAAATTTCTTTGAAAAAACGTAACCTGCCCCCTACCAGCTGAGCTGGAATGAGGGCCGCACCTTCATGTGGACTTAGAAGCAGGCTTTGCCTTTCTAGCAGGCTTGGATTTATTCCAGACTGGAGATGGTTTCCAAACTGAAACTGCTCCTGAGGATGAAGGATCAGGCTTTTGTTCTTTGTTGAAACGAAAGGAACGAAAACGATTATTAGCCCTGTTTTTTACCTTTAGATTTTTTATCCTGTGGTAAAAAAGTTCCTTTCCCACCAGTAACAGTTGAGATAATAGAATCCAACTGAGAACCAAATAATTTGTTACCCTGGAAAGAAATGGAAAGTAAAGTTGATTTAGAAGCCATATCAGCATTCCAAGTCTTAAGCCATAAAGCTCTTCTAGCTAAAATAGCTAGAGACATAAACCTGACATCAACTCTGATAATATAAAAAATGGCATCACAGATAAAATTATTAGCATGCTGAAGAAGAATAATAATATCATGAGAATCATGATTTGTTACTTGTTGCGCTAAAGTTTCCAACCAAAAAGTTGAAGCTGCAGCAACATCAGCCAATGATATAGCAGGTCTAAGAAGATTACCTGAACACAGATAAGCTTTTCTTAGAAAGGATTCAATTTTCCTATCTAAAGGATCTTTAAACGAAGTACCATCTGACGTAGGAATGGTAGTACGTTTAGCAAGGGTAGAAATAGCCCCCATCAACTTTAGGGATTTTGTCCCAAAATTCTAACCTGTCAGACGGTACAGGATATAATTGCTTAAAACGTTTAGAAGGAGTAAATGAATTACCCAATTTATCCATTCTTTGGAAATTACTGCAGAAATAGCATTAGGAACAGGAAAAACTTCTGGAATAACCACAGGAGATTTAAATACCTTATCTAAACGTTTAGAATTAGTATCAAGAGGACCAGAATCCTCTATTCTAAAGCAATTAATACTTCTTTAAGGTAAAGAACGAATAAATTCCATTTTAAATAAATATGAAGATTTATCAGCATCAATCTCTGAAACAGAATCCTCTGAACCAGAAGAGTCATCAGAATCAGAATGATGATGTTCATTTAAAAATTCATCTGTAGGGAGAGAAGTTTTAAAAGATTTTTTACGTTTACTAGAAGGAGAAATAACAGACATAGCCTTCTTGATGGATTCAGAAACAAAATCTCTTATGTTATCAGGAACATTCTGCACCTTAGATGTTGAAGGAACTGCAACAGACAATGGTACTTTACTAAAGGAAATATTATCTGCATTAACAAGTTTGTCATGACAATTAATACAAACAACAGCCGAAGGAATAGCTACCAAAAGTTTACAGCAGATACACTTAGCTTTGGTAGATCCAGCACTAGACAGCGATTTTCCTGTAGTATCTTCTGACTCAGATGCAACGTGAGACATCTTGCAATATGTAAGAGAAAAAACAACATATAAAGCAAAATTGATCAAATTCCTTAAATGACAGTTTCAGGAATGGGAAAAAATGCCAAAGAACAAGCTTCTAGCAACCAGAAGCAATGAAAAATGAGACTTAAATAATGTGGAGACAAAAGCGACGCCCATATTTTTTAGCGCCAAATAAGACGCCCACATTATTTGGCGCCTAAATGCTTTTGGCCGCCAAAAATGACGCCACATCCGGAACGCCGACATTTTTGGCGCAAAATAACGTAAAAAAAATGACGCAACTTCCGGCGACACGTATGACGCCGGGAAACGGAAAATAATTTTTTGCACCAAAAAAGGTCCGCGCCAAGAATGACGCAATAAAATGAAGCATTTTCAGCCCCCGCGAGCCTAACAGCCCACAGGGAAAAAAATTGTCAAATTTTTGAAGGTAAGAAAAAATGAATAATTTAAATGCATAATCCCAAATATGAAACTGACTGTCTGAAAAATAAGGAAAGTTGAACATTCTGAGTCAAGGCAAATAAATGTTTGAATACATATATTTAGAACTTTATAAACAAAGTGCCCAACCATAGCTTAGAGTGTCACAGAAAAATAAGATTTACTTACCCCAGGACACTCATCTACATGATTGTAGAAAGCCAAACCAGTACTGAAACGAGAATCAGCAGAGGTAATGGTATATATAAGAGTATATCGTCGATCTGAAAAGGGAGGTAAGAGATGAATCTCTACGACCGATAACAGAGAACCTATGAAATAGACCCCGTAGAAGGAGATCACTGCATTCAAATAGGCAATACTCTCCTCACATCCCTCTGACATTCACTGCACGCTGAGAGGAAAACCGGGCTCCAACTTGCTGCGGAGCGCATATCAACGTAGAATCTAGCACAAACTTACTTCACCACCTCCATCGGAGGCAAAGTTTGTAAAAACTGAATTGTGGGTGTGGTGAGGGGTGTATTTATAGGCATTTTGAGGTTTGGGAAACTTTGCCCCTCCTGGTGGGAATGTATATCCCATACGTCACTAGCTCATGGACTCTTGCTAATTACATGAAAGAAACATCAGTGTAAACAGGAACCTCTAAATATTTGTCCATTTTACACAATTTCTCTGGAACTACAATAGGGTCACAATCATCCAGAGTCGCTAAAACTTCCCTGAGCAATAAGCGGAGGTGTTCTAGCTTAAATTTAAATGCCGTCATATCTGAATCTGTCTGAGGGAACATCTTTCCTGAATCAGAAATCTCTCCCTCAGTGTCAGCAAATCCCTCATCCCTACTTCAGAACATTGTGAGGGAATATCGGATACGGCCACTAAAGCGTCAGAAGGCTCAGCATTTGTTCTTAACCCAGAGCTACTGCGCTTCCCTTGCAACCCAGGCAGTTTAGATAAAACCTCTGTGAGGGTAGTATTCATAACTGAAGCCATATCTTGCAAGGTGAAAGCATTAGACGCACTAGAAGTACTTGGCGTCGCTTGTGCGGGCGATACCGGTTGTGACACTTGGGGAGAACTAGATGGAAAACCTGATTTCCTTCTGTCTGAGAATCATCTAATGCCAAACTTTTATAAGTCAAAATATGCTGTTTGCAATTTATAGACATATCAGTACAAGTGGGACACATTCTAAGAGGGGGTTCCACAATGGCTTCTAAACAAATTGAGTAATGAGTTTCCTCAGTGTCAGACATGTTTAACAGACTAGTAATAAAGCAAGCAAGCTTGGAAAACACTTTAGTTAATGAAAAAAACAGAATTTATATTTACCTGATAAATTCCTTTCTCCTACGGTGTGTCCGGACCACGGCTTCATCCTTACTTGTGGGATATTCTCTTCCCCTACAGGAAGTGGCAAAGAGAACACACAGCAGAGCTGTCCATATAGCTCCCCTTAGGCTCCGCCCCCCCAGTCATTCGACCGACGGTTAGGAGAAAAAGGAGAACCATAGGGTGCAGTGGTGACTGTAGTTTGGAAAAATAAATTTAAACCTGACTAAATGCCAGGGTGGGCCGTGGACCGGACACACCGTAGGAGAAAGGAATTTATCAGGTAAATATAAATTCTGTTTGTTCTGGAACCAAAGGTTCACAATCATCAAGTGTAGCTAGGACCTCCTTAAGTAGGGCGCGGAGGTGTTCTAGCTTAAATTTAAATGCTATGGTATCAGGCTCTGCCTGCTGAGAAACTTTTCCTGTGTCAGAAATTTCTCCCTCAGACAGGCCCTCCCTCACCGCCAAATCAGATTGATGTGAGGGCACTACAGATAAATTATCCTCTGCGTCTGCTTGCTCATTCTCTGTATTTAAAATTGAGCAATCACGCTTCCTAGTAAAGGCTGGCAGTTTAGATAAAAATGCTGAAAGAGAGTTATCCATTACTGTCGCTAACTGTTGCATGGTAATCATCATTGGTGCGCTAGATGTACTGGGCAACGCTGGCGCGGGCATAGCTGGTATTGACACAGAAGGAGAGGATAGCGAGCTATCTCCACTACCTTCAGCTAAAGAATCATCTTGGGCTATATCTTTAAGTGTGATTGAATGGTCCTTAAGCTGCTTGGACGCTATGGCACACTTCACACATAAATTTAATGGGGGAACCACCTTGGACTTTGAACATACAGAACATAGGCTATCTGAAGGATCAGACATGTTTGACAAACCTTAACAGAACTTCAATGGAATAAAAATTATTTTTTACAAAAACGTTACTGTCTCTTTAAATAATAAAAATGCAGACTTTATTATTGAAACATCAAAAAACCATTAAATACACATCCGATTTTAATGAAATTTTCACCACAGTGTCTTACTGCTTTGAAAAGATTGCACGCAAATTTTCAGACCAATTAACCCCTCAGTGCCCAAACCGGAGCTAATAACAGTTATAAACCAGTTAAAACAGTACAGTCCCCTGCCACAGCTTCCACTGTAGCCTTAGGGATAAATTTGATAGCAAATAAACCTGTCTGGAGTCCTTTTCTGAGCCTCTGAACTCCCCACATGAAACTGCATGGACTGCCTAAGTCAAAAAATGCTGCGTAATTGAGGCTTGAAAATGAGGCTTCCTTCCTCTTCATTTCAGAGTGGAGGGGCCTTTCTGACTAGAATAGGTGTCTAACCAAGTGCCAGGCGCAAATTAAACCCCAAAAGTGTTTTAAGTTTGAAAAAAACACCTTATTTATAGCCAAAAATGTGCTAAAAAGCAATCGATTAAGCCCACAATTAGTGTCAACCAGCATAGAGCACTTAATATAAGCCATCTATTTATACTGTAAGGAAAATGGCTTACCTATCCCAGAGGGATTTTCTGACAGTCTTCTAGCATTACATGGTCTTGTTAGAAAAATGACTGATCATACCTGAAGCAGATAAGCCTGCAAACTGTTCCCCCCAAATGATGTTATCTGGTTGCCACTTCCTGTAGGGGAAGAGAATATCCCACAAGTAAGGATGACGCCGTGGACCGGACACACCAATGTAGGAGAAAACACAATTTGCAAAAACGGTACTGTGCCTTTAAGAGAAAAAAAGGCACACACAAACTGCAAAACAGGTTAAAATTGCTTCAATTTTTCCGAAATTTTAACAGTGTACCCACTAAGCTTTAGAAGGATTGCACCACAAGTTAATAAGCAATAAACCCCCAAATGGAAAAACCGGATTGAAATTTGTCTAAAACCGGTTAAAAACCCCTAAAGCACCTTGCCACAGCTCTGCTGTGGCCCTACCTGCCCTTAGGAACGATAATATGGGGTTAAAGCTTCAAATAGGCCCTCAAAAGATTAATAGGACCTCAGGAGAAGTAGCTTGCTGCTTGTCTGTATAACTAAATACAGGCCCTGCCCACCTCACTCGATGTTGCTGGGGCCTACACAAATCTAACAAACCTACGGCTAGATTTAGAGTTTTGCGGCCAAAGGGGTGCGTTAGCTACGCGTGTTTTTTTTTTTCTCTGCACCTTTTAAATATCGCTGGTATTGAGAGTTCTCTGAAGGGCTGCGTTAGGCTCCAAAAAGGGAGCGTAGAGCATAATTTACCACCACTTCAACTCTCAATACCAGCGGTGCTTACGGACGCGGCCAGCTTCAAAAACATGCTCGTGCACGATTCCCCCATAGGAAACAATGGGGCAGTTTGAGCTGAAAAAAAAACCTAACACCTGCAAAAAAGCAGAGTTCAGCTCCTAACGTAGCCCCATTGTTTCCTATGGGGAAACAATTCCTAAGTCTGCACCTAACACCCTAACATGTACCCCGAGTCTAAACACCCCTAACCTTACACTTATTAACCTCTAATCTGCCGCCCCCGCTATCGCTGACCCCTGCATTTTATTATTAACCCCAAATCTGCCGCTCCGTACACTGCCACAACCTACATTATAGCTATGTACCCCTAATCTGCTGCCCCTAACATCGCCGACCCCTATATTATATTTATTAACCCCATATCTGCCCCCCCAACGTCGCCGCTACCTACCTACACTTATTAACCCCTAATCTGCTGACCGGACCTCACCGCTACTCTAATAAATGTATTAACCCCTAAACCGCCTCATTCCCGCCTCAAAAACCCTATAATAAATATTATAAACCCCTAATCTGCCCTCCCTAACATCGCTGCCACCTAACTTCAAGTATTAACCCCTAATCTGCCGACCGGACCTCACCGCTACTCTAATAAATGTATTAACCCCTAAAGCTAAGTCTAACCCTAACACCCCCCTAAATTAAATATAATTTAAATCTAACGAAATAAAATTAATCTTATTAAATAAATTATTCCTATTTAAAGCTAAATACTTACCTGTAAAATAAACCCTAATATAGCTACAATATAACTAATAATTATATTGTAGCTATTTTAGGATTTATATTTATTTTACAGGCAACTTTGTATTTATTTTAAGCAGGTACAATAGCTATTAGTTATTAACTATTTAATAGCTACCTAGTTAAAATAATTACAAAATTACCTGTAAAATAAATCCTAACCTAAGTTACAATTAAACCTAACACTACACTATCAATAAATTAAACTACCTACAATTATCTACAATTAAATCAACTAAACTAAATTACAAAAACAAACACTAAATTAAAAAAAATAAAGATTACAAGAATTTTAAACTAATTACACCTACTCTAAGCCCCCTAAAAAAATAACAAAGCCCCCCAAAATAAAAAAAAGCCCTACCCTATTCTAAAATAAAAAGTAAACTGCTCTTTTGCCTTACCAGCCCTTAAAAGGGCCTTTTGCGGGGCATGCCCCAAAGTAAACAGCTCTTTTGCCTGAAAAAAAACATACAATACCCCCCCCCCAACATTACAATCCACCACCCACATACCCCAAATCTAACCCAAACCCCCCTTAAATAAACCTAACACTAAGCCCCTGAAGATCTCCCTACCTTATCTTCACCACGCCGGGTATCACCGATCTGTCCAGAAGAGGGTCCGAAGTCTTCATCCTATCCGGCAGGAAGAGGTCCAGAAGAGGCTCCGAAGTCTTCATCCTATCCGGCAAGAAGAGGACATCCGGACCGGCAGACATCTTCATCCAGGCGGCGTCTTCTATCTTCATCCATCCGGCGCGGAGCGGGACCATCTTGAAGCAGCCGACGCGGATCCATCCTCTTCTTCCGGCGACTCCCGACGAATTAAGGTTCCTTTAAGGGACGTCATCCAAGATGGCGTCCCTCGAATTCAGATTGGCTGATAGGATTCTATCAGCCAATCGGAATTAAGGTAGGAAAAATCTTATTGGCTGATTGAATCAGCCAATCAGATTCAAGTTCAATCCGATTGGCTGATCCAATCAGCCAATCAGATTGAGCTCGCATTCTATTGGCTGTTCCGATCAGCCAATAGAATGCGAGCTGAATCTGATTGGCTGATTCAATCAGAAAATCTGATTTTTCCTACCTTAATTCCGATTAGCTGAGCTAGTAAAGCCTCTTTCACACTAGGATTACTGCTTACCCTTCCCCTAATGGGGATACTGTCAGCCTTTCTGAGTTAACACAGTCTCTGCAGAAAAATGACTGAACATACCTCATTTCCTGTACTCCTCAGCTTCTGTGGGAATAGCAGTGGATCTTAGTTACAAATGCTAAGATCATCATCCTCCAGGCAGAAATCTTCATCTATGTCCTGCCTGAGAGTAAATAGTACAACACCGGTACCATTTAAAAATAACAAACTCTTGATTGAAGATAAAATAGTTTAACACCTCTTCTCTTTACCCTTCCTGCTTAGAGCCAGCAAAGAGAATGACTGGGGGGTGGAGTTAAGGGGGGAGCTATATAGACAGCTCTGCTGTGGTGCTCTCTTTGCTACTTCCTGTCAGGAAGGACAATATCCCACAAGTAAGGATGAATCCGTGGACTCGGTACAGCATGCAAAAGAAAAGAGCAGAAGAATGTCTGAACTCCTTTGTAGCTGCCACATTATACTTAAGAGCTCTTCCAACATCCAAGTTGTGTAGAAGACTTAGGATTTTTAGGAGCTTAAAAGAATAACTAGCGCAAAACCTTATCCTGATGAAAAATCAGAAAAGGAAGTTTGCATGACAAAGATGAAAGCTCAGAGACCCTTCTAGCCAAACAAAAAGCAAGAAGAAAAAGAACCTTCCAAAAAAGTTTAAAACATGCACTGGCTCAAAAGGAGAAGTTTAAATAATACTCAAAACCGGATTAAGATTCCAAGGAGGAGAAATGTGACAAATAAACTGGTTTAATTCTATTCAGAGCATGAACAAAGGCCCGAAAGTCAAGAATTTTAGCAATTTTCTTATAAAACAAAACAAAGATTAAATCTGAACCTTCAGTGAACTGGCTGATAAAACTATCCAGGTCTTCCTGTAGAAACTCAAGGACTACAGAAATTCTAAAAGAATTCCAATGGAAACTTTTGCGAGAACACCACACAAAAAAGGTTTTCCAGACTTTGATAAAATAAGTCTGGTGACAAGTTTCCTAAATCAGGGTATCAATAACCTTGTCAGAAATGTCAGAATTAAGCATTCAATCACCATGCCGTCAAATTTGAGTTCTGAGAACTTGATAAAAAGGGCCTTGAGAAAGAATCCAGATCTGCAAACCAAATCATGCGAGGCCACACTGGAGCAATCAGAATTTCCTAGGCTTGTTCCTGTTTGATTCTGGCTATCACACTGGATAAAAGACCAAGAAACCACTAGGGCATTTATCAGACTTGGCTGAGGGTCTCAAGACCTGGCACAATAATGAGGCAGTTTGTGATTAAAATGAGAGGCCATGAGATATCTCTCTGGTAGACCCCAACATCTCACAGTTTGGTCAAAAACTTCCTGATTCAGAACCCATTCTCATGGGCGCAAAGACTCTCCATTGTCCACACTCGGAATGAGGATGGTAGAAACCCTGCAATGATGGCACTCTGCCCAACTGATGATGTGGGATATTTCCCTTATTGCTAAGGAACTACATGATGATTGACAAAAGTCCCTGTTGTGACATTGTCTGATTGGAATCTCCAAAAAATATTTGTGCCTGAGGTCAGCAGGTCCAGAATATTTTTGGTAACCTCGCTTCCTGAGGAGACCAAACTCACTGAGTTCTCCAAGACACCCAAACTGCACCCAACCTAACAGGCTGGAATCTGTGGAGATTACTGTCCACATTGAAGAATGGAGGCTTCATGGACCAAGGGCTGGTGAGTCTGCCACCAACTCAAGGAATATCTTGTCTTGTGATGTAACAGAATCCTCTGAGACAGATCCTCCTGATCTCCATTCCATTGTTGCAGCATCTGCAATTGGAGGTCCCAAAGATGAAAACTGGCAAGTGGAACTGCATCTAAAGCAGCCACCATGAGACCAAGAACTTCAGTGCACTGAGCAATGGGAAAGGATTCAACTGCAGAAGGACACAGGCCTGTTGCAGCTTCAGTTTACGCTGATCTGTCAGAAAAAGATGCATGTTCACAGAAATTATTATAAAACCCAAAAATGACACACAGGTCTGAGGAGTTAATGAGCTTTTAGGAAGCTTTATTTTCCTGCCGTGACACAAGCAACTGAAGCATCCGAGTGTGAAACACAGCCAGAAGATAAGGAGACTAAACCAGAATGTCGTCCAAGTAAAGAACTACAGAAATTCCATGAGCTCGAACTAAAAACAACAAAGATCCCAGTACATTTGTAAAATCTCTGGGAGCTGTAGTCAAACTAAAAATTATTGTCTAGAAAAGCAAATCTCAAGAACTTGAAATGATCTATGTGGATAGGGATATGCAAATTAGTCTTTTAATCTATGGTAGACACGTTTTTTGCTTCTACTACGACAGACATAAACTGACCATCCTGCATTAAAGAAGTGTGAATTGTCTCCATCTTGAAAGAAGGAGCTTTCAGGAATTTGTTCAATATTTTGAGAACAAAAACTTGCTAATAAGTACACTCTTTCTTTGGTACTATAAAAAGAGGTATGAATAAACCCCTGGATTCATTTTGTAGTTGGAACTGGAGTAATCACTCCCATTAATTCCAGATCTCTTACACAATCCACAAAATGGGCCTTCAAAGTAACTCAAGGCACTGGCGACAGAAAGAATCTTCCTCGAGGAGGTTTTGAACAAAAGCTTATTCAATACACCTGGGAAATGAGTTGCAATACCCATGAATCCTGAACAGATCTCTCCCAAACCTTCCAAAAGAGACTTAATCTGCCCCCTACCAGAGACAGGTTTGGTTGGGGGCAGCACCTTCATGCGGTCTTTGAAAATGGGGTATATTTCCAGGACTAGTTTTTGCAACCAATAAGAGATAGACTATTAGGAGGATATGGGGTAGCCAGAACTCTGGACAAGAGAGGAAACTTTCTGATTGCCCAAAAAAAAAATGAAAATGTCCTGCAGATCTAAGCATACCCTTTGATTTTTTTTATCCTGGGGCAGAAAAGCTCCCTTACCATTTTTTTTAATATATAATTTTGCCCTGTATCTTGAGCATTAAGTAACGTATCATAAATATTAATCAATTGTACATACGAAGTGGCAGCATAAAGAGGTTTTATATTAGTTTAGATGATACTTTTTGGAGGCATTGCACTACTGGAAGCTAGCTGCACATACTGTATATGCATCATCACTGGCTCATCTGTGTATTTAGCTAGCTCCCAGTAGTGTATTGTTACTCCTAGGTTTACAATTCACAAAAAGGTACCAAGAGAACTAATCAAACTTGATTTATTTGAAACAGGTTCTGTCTCAATCATTAAAGTTTTATTTTAACTGTATTGCCCCTTTAAACAATTACATACTAGCAACAGAGGAATAACATCATGTGCATTATTCTAACATACTAGAGCAATTTCTTCTTGCACTTTTATGTCCCTTTAAGATCCTAAAGATTTTTTGCATTGGGTTTTGCTGTAGTTTAGTCTAATCATCTCTTTACACTGAAAGAAACAAACTTTTTTTTTTTTTTACATTTAAGAACTTCACAAATTCTCAACCAAATGTAATTCAGATTTTGAGCATTTCATGATCATCCAATCTAAACTATACAAACATTTAACCTTGCAGGCCTGGGAAACAATCTATATGTGGATTATCATATATATTATAATTTTGTTAAAGGAAAAGTCTACTCAAATTTCTATTGTTTTAAAATATAGATAAAACACATTCCCCAGCTTTGCACAACAACATTGTTATATTAAAACATAATTTATGCTTACCTGATAAATTTATTTCTCTTGTAGTGTAGTCAGTCCACGGGTCATTCATTACTTATGGAATATATCTCTTCCTAACAGGAAGCTGCAAGAGGATCACCCAAGCAGAGCTGCTATATAGCTCCTCCCCTCACATGTCATATTCAGTCATTCGACCAAAGCAGACGAGAAAGGAGAAACCATAGGGTGCAGTGGTGACTGGAGTTTAATTAAAATTTAGATCTGCCTTAAAGACAGGGCGGGCCGTGGACTGACTGCACTACAAAAGAAATAAATTTATCAGGTAAGCATAAATTATGTTTTCTCTTGTTAAGTGTAGTCAGTCCACGGGTCATCCATTACTTATGGAATACCAATACCAAAGCTAAAGTACACGGATGAAGGGAGGGACAAGGCAGGAACATTAAACAGAAGGAACCACTGCCTGAAGTACCTTTCTCCCAAAAATAGCCTCCGAAGAAGCAAAAGTGTCAAATTTGTAAAATTTTGAAAAGGAGTGGAGCGAAGACCAAGTCGCAGCCTTGCAAATCTGTTCAACAGAGGCCTCATTTTTAAAGGCCCAGGTGGAAGCCACAGCTCTAGTAGAATGAGCTGTAATCCTTTCAGGAGGCTGCTGTCCAGCAGTCTCATAGGCTAAACGTATTATGCTACGAAGCCAAAAAGAGAGAGAGGTAGCCGAAGCCTTTTGACCTCTTCTCTGTCCAGAGTAAACGACAAACAGGGAAGAAGTTTGACGAAAATCTTTAGTTGCCTGCAAATAGAACTTCAGGGCACGGACTAGGTCCAGATTATGCAAAAGTCGTTCCTTCTTTGAAGAAGGGTTAGGACACAGTGATGGAACAACAATCTCTTGATTGATATTCCTGTTAGTAACTACCTTAGGTAAAAACCCAGGTTTAGTACGCAGAACTACCTTGTCTGAATGAAAAATCAGATAAGGAGAATCACAATGTAAGGCAGATAACTCAGAGACTCTTCGAGCCGAGGAAATAGCCATCAAAAACAAAAGCTTCCAGGATAACAGCTTGATATCAATGGAATGAAGGGGTTCAAATGGAACGCCTTGAAGAACATTAAGAACTAAGTTTAAGCTCCACGGCGGAGCAACAGTCTTAAACACAGGCTTAATCCTAGTTAAAGCCTGACAAAAAGCCTGAACGTCTGGAACTTCAGCCAGACGTTTGTGTAGAAGAATAGACAGAGCAGAAATCTATCCCTTTAACGAACTAGCAGATAAGCCCTTTTCTAAACCCTCTTGTAGAAAGGACAATATCCTAGGAATCCTAACCTTACTCAATGAGTAACTCTTGGATTCGCACCAATATAAATATTTACGCCATATCTTATGGTAAATTTTTCTGGTAACAGGCTTCCTAGCCTGTATTAAGGTATCAATAACCGACTCCGAGAAGCCACGCTTTGATAGAATCAAGCGTTCAATCTCCATGCAGTCAGCCTCAGAGAAATTAGATTTGGATGGTTGAAAGGACCCTGAATTAGAAGGTCCTGTCTCAGAGGCAGAGACCACGGTGGACAGGACGACATGTCCACTAGGTCTGCATACCAGGTCCTGCGTGGCCACGCAGGCGCTATCAGAATCACCGAAGCTCTCTCCTGTTTGATCTTGGCAATCAAACGAGGAAGCATCGGGAATGGTGGAAACACATAAGCCATGTTGAAGACCCAAGGGGCTGTCAGAGCATCTATCAGCGCCGCTCCCGGGTCCCTGGACCTGGATCCGTAACAAGGAAGCTTGGCGTTCTGGCGAGACGCCATGAGATCCAGATCTGGTTTGCCCCAACGATGAATCAGTTGAGCAAAGACCTCCGGATGAAGTTCCCACTCCCCCGGATGAAAAGTCTGGCGACTTAGAAAATCCGCCTCCCAGTTCTCCACGCCTGGGATGTAAATCGCTGACAGGTGGCAAGAGTGAGACTCTGCCCAGCGAATTATCTTTGAGACTTCCAACATCGCTAGGGAACTTCTGGTTCCCCCTTGATGGTTGATGTAAGCCACAGTCGTGATGTTGTCCGACTGAAATCTGATGAACCTCAGAGTTGCTAACTGAGGCCAAGCTAGGAGAGCATTGAATATTGCTCTTAATTCCAGAATATTTATTGGGAGGAGTCTCTCCTCCTGAGTCCATAATCCCTGAGCTTTCAGGGAGTTCCAGACTGCGCCCCAGCCTAGAAGGCTGGCGTCTGTTGTTACAATCGTCCAATCTGGCCTGCGAAAGGTCATCCCCTTGGACAGATGTGGCCGAGAAAGCCACCATAGAAGAGAATCTCTGGTCTCTTGATCCAGATTTAGTAGGGGGGACAAATCTGAGTAATCCCCGTTCCACTGACTTAGCATGCACAATTGCAGCGGTCTGAGATGCAGGCGCGCAAATGGTACTATGTCCATTGCCGCTACCATTAAGCCGATTACTTCCATGCACTGAGCTACTGACGGGTGTGGAATGGAATGAAGGACACGGCAAGCATTTAGAAGTTTTGATAACCTGGCCTCTGTCAGGTAAATTTTCATCTCTACAGAATCTATAAGAGTCCCTAGAAAGGGAACTCTTGTAAGTGGTAATAGAGAACTCTTTTCCATGTTCACCTTCCACCCATGCGACCTCAGAAATGCCAGAACTACCTCTGTATGAGACTTGGCAGTTTGAAAACTTGACGCTTGTATCAGAATGTCGTCTAGGTACGGAGTCACCGCTATGCCTCGCGGTCTTAGTACCGCCAGAAGTGAGCCCAGAACTTTTGTAAAGATTCTTGGAGCCGTAGCTAATCCGAAGGGAAGAGCTACAAACTGGTAATGCCTGTCTAGGAAAGCAAATCTTAGGTACCGATAATGATCCTTGTGAATCGGTATGTGAAGGTAGGCATCCTTTAAGTCCACTGTGGTCATGTACTGACCCTCTTGGATCATGGGAAGGATGGTTCGAATAGTTTCCATTTTGAATGATGGAACTCTTAGAAATTTGTTTAGGATTTTTAAGTCCAAGATTGGTCTGAAGGTTCCCTCTTTCTTGGGAACCACAAATAGATTTGAATAGAATCCCTGCCCGTGTTCCGTCTGCGGAACTGGGTGGATCACCCCCATTAGTAAGAGGTCTTGTACACAGCGTAGAAACGCCTCTTTCTTTATTTGGTTTGCTGATAACCTTGAAAGATGAAATCTCCCTTGTGGAGGAGAAGTTTTGAAGTCCAGGAGATATCCCTGAGATATGATCTCCAACGCCCAGGGATCCTGGACATCTCTTGCCCAAGCCTGGGCGAAGAGAGAAAGTCTGCCCCCCACTAGATCCGTTTCCGGATAGGGGGCCCTCTCTTCATGCTGTCTTGGGGGCAGCAGCAGGTTTCTTGGCCTGCTTGCCCTTGTTCCAGGACTGGTTAACTTTCCAGCCCTGCCTGTAACGAGCAACAGCTCCTTCCTGTTTTGGAGCGGAGGAAGTTGATGCTGCTCCTGCCTTGAAGTTACGAAAGGCACGAAAATTAGACTGTTTGGCCTTTGATTTGGCCCTGTCCTGAGGTAGAGCATAGCCCTTACCTCCCGTAATGTCAGCTATAATTTCTTTCAAGCCGGGCCCGAATAAGGTCTGCCCTTTGAAAGGAATATTAAGCAATTTAGATTTAGAAGTCACGTCAGCTGACCAGGATTTAAGCCATAGCGCTCTGCGCGCTTGTATGGCGAATCCGGAGTTCTTAGCCGTAAGTTTGGTTAAATGTACGACGGCATCAGAAACAAATGCGTTAGCTAGCTTAAGTGCTTTAAGCTTGTTCATAATTTCATCCAATGGAGCTGTGCGAATGGCCTCTTCCAGAGACTCAAACCAGAATGCCGCCGCAGCAGTGACAGGCGCAATGCATGCAAGGGGCTGTAAGATAAAACCTTGTTGAACAAACATTTTCTTAAGGTAACCCTCTAATTTCTTATCCATTGGATCTGAAAAGGCACAACTATCCTCCACCGGGATAGTGGTACGCTTAGCTAAAGTAGAAACTGCTCCCTCCACCTTAGGGACCGTCTGCCATAAGTCTCGTGTGGTGGCGTCTATAGGAAACATTTTCCTAAATATGGGAGGAGGGGAAAAAGGCACACCAGGTCTATCCCACTCCTTGCTAATAATCTCTGTAAGCCTTTTAGGTATAGGAAACACGTCAGTACACACCGATACCGCATAGTATCTATCCAACCTACATAATTTTTCTGGAATTGCAACCGTGTTACAATCATTCAGAGCCGCTAATACCTCCCCTAGCAATATGCGGAGGTTCTCAAGCTTAAATTTAAAATTAGAAATCTCTGAATCCAGTCTCCCTGGATCAGATCCGTCACCCACAGAATGAAGCTCTCCGTCTTCACGTTCTGCAAACTGTGACGCAGTATCTGACATGGCTCTCACCTCATCCGCGCGCTCTGTCCTTAACCCAGAGCTATAGCGCTTGCCTCTTAATTCTGGCAATTTAGATAATACTTCTGTCATAACAGTAGCCATGTCTTGCAAAGTGATTTGTAAGGGCCTCCCTGATGTACTTGGCGCCACAAAATCACGCACCTCCTGAGCGGGAGGCGAAGGTACTGACACGTGAGGAGAGTTAGTCGGCATAACTTCCCCCTCGTTGTCTGGTGATAATTTCTTTACATGTAAAGATTGACTTTTATTTAAAGTAGCATCAATGCAATTAGTACACAAATTTCTATTGGGCTCCACATTGGCCTTTAAACATAGTGAACAAAGAGATTCATCTGTGTCAGACATGTTTAAACAGACTAGCAATGAGACTAGCAAGCTTGGAAATACTTTTCTAAATAAATTTACAAGCAATATAAAAAACGCTACTGTGCCTTTAAGAAGCACAAAAAGCTGTCACAGTTGAAATAACAATGAACCAAAATAGTTATAGCAACCAATTTTTCACAGTAAATGTATTAAGTTAGCAAAGGATTGCACCCACCAGCAAATGGATGATTAACCCCTTAATACCCAAAAACGGATAACAATTTAATAATTAACGGGTTTTTTTTTTTTTGGTTTTTTTTCACAGTCAAAACACACTGTCACAGGTCTGCTGTGACTGATTACCTCCCTCAAAATGAATTTTGAAGACCCCTGAGCTCTCTAGAGAAGATCTGGATCATGGAGGATGAAGTAGACAAATTGTGACTGAATTTTTACTGCGCTAAAATAGGCCCCTCCCACTCATATTACAACAGTGGGGAAGCTCAGAAAACTGTTTCTATGCAGAAAACAAAGATGGTCATGTGGTAAAAATCATGCCCCAATAAGTTTTATCACCAAGTACCTCACAAAAAACGATTAACATGCCAGTAAACGTTTTAAACATACATTTGAAAAGTTATGAATTGTTATTAATAAGCCTGCTACCAGTCGCTTTTACTGTAGTTAAGGCTCATACATTATTTCAGTATTAACAGTATTTTCAGAGTCAATTCCATTCCTTAGAAAAATACATTCAGTGTACACACACTCATCAGCCTAATACCAGTCGCTATCACTGCATTTAAGGCTGAACTTACTTTACATTGGTATCAGCAGTATTTTCTCAGTCAATTCCATTCCTCAGAAAAATAATTTACTGCACATACCTCATTTGCAGGGGGGCCCTGCATGCTATTCCCCTTCTCTGAAGTTACCTCACTCCTCAGATGAGAACAGCCAGTGGATCTTAGTTACGTCTGCTAAGATCATAGAAAACGCAGGCAGATTCTTCTTCTAATGCTGCCTGAGAATAAACAGCACACTCCGGTGCCATTTAAAATAAACTTTTGATTGTAGAAATAAACTAAGTTAAAAAACACCACAGACCTCTCACAGCGACCTATCTTTAGTTAGGCTGCAAGAGAATGACTGAATATGACATGTGAGGGGAGGAGCTATATAGCAGCTCTGCTTGGGTGATCCTCTTGCAGCTTCCTGTTAGGAAGAGATATATTCCATAAGTAATGGATGACCCGTGGACTGACTACATATATATCATAATTTATGTAAGAACTTACCTGATCAATTCATTTCTTTCATATTGGCAAGAGTCCATGAGCTAGTGACGTATGGGATATACAATCCTACCAGGAGGGGCAAAGTTTCCCAAACCTCAAAATGCCTATAACCTACACCCCTCACCACACCCACAATTCAGTTTAACGAATAGCCAAAATAGTGGTGTGATAGAAAAAGGAGTAAAAAGCATACCAAAAAAAGGAACTGGAAATATAATTGTGCTTTTATACAAAAAATCATAACCACCAGAAAAAGGATGGGTCTCATGGACTCTTGCCAATCTGAAAAAAATAAATTTATCAGGTAAGTTCTTACATAAATTATGTTTTATTTCATATAATTGGCAAGAGTCCATGAGCTAGTGACGTATGGGATAGAAATACCCAAGATGGGGAAGTCCACAGAAGAGTCACTAGGAAGGGAGGGATAAAATAAAAACAGCCATTTTCCGTTGAGAAATTTAAATCCACACAAAAATAAGTTTTTCTCCTAAACTGAAAGAAAAAAACACTTTAAACATTAGCAGAAAAATCAAACTGAAACAGCTGCCTGAAGAACTTTTCTACCAAATACTGCCTTAGAAGAAGCAAATACATCAAAATGGAAAAATTTAGTAAATGTATGCAAAGAAGACCAAGTTGCTGCTTTGCAAATCTGATTAACTGAAGCTTCATTCTTAAAAGCCCAAGAAGTGGAGACTGATCTAGTAGAATGAGCTGTGATCCTCTGAGTCAGGGACTGTCCCGCCTCAAAATAAGCTTTATGAATCAATAAGCTTTATCCAAGATGCCAAAGAAATGGCAGAAGCTTTCTGACCTTTCCTAGAACCAGAGAAGACCACAAATAGACTAGAAGTCTTCCTGAAATCTTTAGTAGCTTCAACATAATATTTCAAAGCTCTTACAACATCCAAAGAATGCAAAGACCTTTCAAGACTATTCTTGGGATTAGGACACAAGGAAGGAACAACAATTTCCGTACTAATGCTGTTAGAATTCACAACCTTAGGAAGAAATTTAAACAAAGTCGGCAAAACAGTCTTATCCTGATGAAAAATCCGAAAAGGAGACTCACAAGAGAGAGCAGACAATTCGGAAACTCTTCTAGCTGAAGAGATAGCCAAAAGAAACAACACTTTCCAAGAAAGTACAGGGAGTGCAGAATTATTAGGCAAATGAGTATTTTGACCACATCATCCTCTTTATGCATGTTGTCTTACTCCAAGCTGTATAGGCTCGAAAGCCTACTACCAATTAAACATATTAGGTGATGTGCATCTCTGTAATGAGAAGGGGTGTGGTCTAATGACATCAACACCCTATATCAGGTGTGCATAATTATTAGGCAACTTCCTTTCCTTTGGCAAAATGGGTCAAAAGAAGGACTTGACAGGCTCAGAAAAGTCAAAAATAGTGAGATATCTTGCAGAGGGATGCAGCACTCTTAAAATTGCAAAGCTTCTGAAGCGTGATCATCGAACAATCAAGCGTTTCATTAAAATAGTCAACAGGGTCGCAAGAAGCGTGTGGAAAAACCAAGGCGCAAAATAACTGCCCATGAACTGAGAAAAGTCAAGCGTGCAGCTGCCAAGATGCCACTTGCCACCAGTTTGGCCATATTTCAGAGATGCAACATCACTGGAGTGCCCAAAAGCACAAGGTGTGCAATACTCAGAGACATGGCCAAGGTAAGAAAGACTGAAAGACGACCACCACACAAGCTGAAACGTCAAGACTGGGCCAAGAAATATCTCAAGACTGATTTTTCTAAGGTTTTATGGACTGATGAAATGAGAGTGAGTCTTGATGGGCCAGATGGATGGGCCCGTGGCTGGATTGGTAAAGGGCAGAGAGCTCCAGTCCGACTCAGACGCCAGCAAGGTGGAGGTGGAGTACTGGTTTGGGCTGGTATCATCAAAGATGAGCTTGTGGGGCCTTTTCGGGTTGAGGATGGAGTCAAGCTCAACTCCCAGTCCTCCTGCCAGTTTCTGGAAGACACCTTCTTCAAGCAGTGGTACAGGAAGAAGTCTGCATCCTTCAAGAAAAACATGATTTTCATGCAGGACAATGCTCCATCACACGCGTCCAAGTACTCCACAGCGTGGCTGGCAAGAAAGGGTATGAAAGAAGAAAATCTAATGACATGGCCTCCTTGTTCACCTGATCTGAACCCCATTGAGGACCTGTGGTCCATCATCAAATGTGAGATTTACAAGGAGGGAAAACAGTACACCTCTCTGAACAGTGTCTGGGAGGCTGTGGTTGCTGCTGCACGCAATGTTGATGGTGAACAGATCAAAACACTGACAGAATCCATGGATGGCAGGCTTTTGAGTGTCCTTGCAAAGAAAGGTGGCTATATTGGTCACTGATTTGTTTTTGTTTTGTTTTTGAATGTCAGAAATGTATATTTGTGAATGTTGAGATGTTATATTGGTTTCACTGGTAAAAATAAATAATTGAAATGGGTATATATTTGTTTTTTGTTAAGTTGCCTAATAATTATGCACAGTAATAGTCACCTGCACACACAGATATCCCCCTAAAATAGCTATAACTAAAAACAAACTAAAAACTACTTCCAAAACTATTCAGCTTTGATATTAATGAGTTTTTTGGGTTCATTGAGAACATGGTTGTTGTGCAATAATAAAATTAATCCTCAAAAATACAACTTGCCTAATAATTCTGCACTCCCTGTAGTTTAACATCCAAAGAATGCATAGGCTCAAATGGAGGAGCCTGCAAAGTCTTCAAAACCAAATTAAGACTCCAAGGAGGAGAGATTGATTTATCAACAGGCTTGATACGAACCAAAGCCTGAACAAAACAGTGAATATCAGGAAGCTTAGCAATCTTTCTATGAAATAAAACAGAAAGAGCAGAGATTTGTCCCTTCAAAGTACTTGCAGGCAAACCTTTATCCAAACCATCCTGAAGAAACTGTAAAATTCTAGGAATTCTAAAAGAATGCCAGGAGAATTTATGAGAAGAACACCATGAAATATAGGTCTTCCAAACTCTATAATAAATCTTCCTTGAAACAGACTTACAAGGCTGTAGCATAGTATTAATCACTGAATCAGAGAAACCTCTATGACTAAGCGTTCAATTTCCATACCTTCAAATTTAATGATTTGAGATCCTGATGGAAAAACGGCCCTTGAGACAGAAGGTCTGGTCTTAGAGAAAGTGGCCAAGGCTGGCAACTGGACATCCGAACAAGATCCGCATACCAAAAATCAGAAACACATACGATTGTTCCATAATGATCTTGGAGATCACTCTTGGAAGAAGAACTAGTGGCGGAAAGATATAAGCAGGTTGGTAAAACCAAGGAACTGCTAAAGCATCTGCCATCTCCGCCTGAGGATCCCTGGACCTGGACAGGTACCTGGGAAGTTTCTTGTTTAGATGAGAAGCCATCAGATCAATTTCTGGAAGAACCCACATCTGTACAATCTGACAAAATACATCTGGATGGAGAGAGACCACTCCCCCAGATGTAAGGTCTGATGACTGAGATAACCCGCTTCCCAATTGTCTACACCTGGGATATGCACCGCAGAAATTCTACAAGCTGAAACCAATTTCATTTGTCTCTTGTCTGTTAAGGACAGAGTCATGGACACTGAATTTATCTGGATACCTAAAAAGTTTACCCTTGTCTGAGGAATCAAGAAACTCTTTGGTAAATTGATCCTCCAACCATGTTTTTCAAGAAAAAAACACTAGTTGATTTGTGTGAGATTTGGCTAAATGTAAAGACTGAGCTAGTACCAAAATATCGTCCCAATAAGGAAACACTGCAATACCCTGTTCTCTGATTACAGATAAAAGGGCATCAAGAACCTTCGAAAAGATCATTGGAGCTGTTGCTAGGCCAAATGGAAGAGCAACAAATTGGTAATGCTTGTCTAGAAAAGAGAATCTCAGAAACCGATAGTGGTCTGGATGAATCGGAATGTGAAGATATGCATCGCATCCTGTAAGTCTATCATGGACATATAATGACATTGCTGAACAAAAAGGCAGAATAGTCCTTATAGTCACCATCTTGAAAGTTGAGACTATTACAACACGATTCAAAAACTTCAGATCCAGAACTGGCCTGAATGAATTTTCTTTCTTTGGGACAATGAATAGATTTGAATAAAACCCCAGACCCTGTTCCTGAAATGGAACTGGTATGATTACCCCTGAAAGCTTATAGATCTGAAACACACTTCAGAAAAGCCTGAGAGGCCTATGTAGCAAAGGTCTAGCGGACCTCGCTGAATGCGGAGAGCAATACGCTCTCCGTATTCAGCATTAAACCAGCAGCTCACAAGAGCTGCTGGTGCAACACCACCCCCTGCAGTCTTGCGGCCAATCGGTCGCCAGCACGGGGGTGTCAATCAACCCGATTGTACTCAATCGGGTTGAATTGTGGCGATTCCTGTCCGCCTGCTCAGAGCTGGCGGACAGCGTTATGGAGCAGCGGTCTTTAGACCGCTGCTTCATAACTGGTGTTTCTGGCGAGTCTGAAGACTCGCCAGAAACACGGGACCACAAGCTCCATACGGAGCTTGATAAATGGGCCTCTGAGCCTTTCTAGGATTTGCTGGAACGTGAGAGAGAAAAAATCTTCTCACAGGAGGTCTTACTCTGAATCCTTTTCGATACCCTTGAGAGACAATACTCTGAATCCACTGATTTTGAACAGAATCTGCCCAAATGTCTTAGAATAATTTCAATCTGCCCCCCACCAGCTAAAATGGATTGAGGGCCGCACCTTCATGCAGACTTGGGGGCTGGCTTTGGTTTCTTAAAAAGTTTGGATTTATTCCAACTTGAAGAAGGTTTCCAAAAGGAACCAGAGTCTTTAGGGGAAGGATTGGTTTTCTGTTCCTTATTTTGTCAAAAAGAACTAAAACGATTAGAAGCTTTAGATTTACCCTTAGATCTTTTATCCTGAGGCAAAAAAAAACTCCCTTCCCCCCAGTGATAGTTGAAATAATTGAATCCAACTGAGAACCAAATAAATTGTTACCTTGGAAAGAAAGAGATAGTAATCTAGACTTAGATACCATGTCAGCATTCCAAGATTTGAGCCATAAAGCTCTTCTAGCTAAAATAGCTAAATACATTGATTTAACATCAATTATGAGGATATCAAAAATGGCATCACAGATAAAATGATTAGCATGTTAAAGCAAACGAACAATGCTAGACAAATCAGGATCTGTTTCCTGTTGCGCTAGTCTATCCAACCAAAAGGTTGATGCAGCCATAGAAATGGCAGGCCTGAGAAGATAGACATAATATAAATAAGCTTTCCTTAGATAAGATTCAAGTTTCCTATCTAAAGGATCTTTAAAAAGTAGTAGTACGTTTGGTAAGAGTAGAAATAGCCCCATCAATTTTGGGGACTTTTCCCAAAACTCTAATCTAGCCGCTGGCAAAGGGTACAACCTTTTAAACCTAGAAGAAGGAATGAAAGAAGTACCAGGCTTAATCCATTCCTTAGCAATCACATCAGAAATAGCATCAGGAACTGTAAAAACCTCAGGAGTAACCACAGGAGGTTTATAAACAGAATTTAAACGTTTACTAGTTTTGATATCAAGAGGACTAGACTTCTCAATATCCAAAGTAACCAACACTTCTTTTAACAAGGAACGAATATACTCAATCTTGAAAAGATAAGTAGATTTGTCAGTCCTCATCAGAGGAGGATATTTCAGTATGTTGTCAGTCATTAGAAATGTCATCAATATTATGAGAAGTTTTAAAAGACCTTTTACGTTTATTAGAAGGCGGAATAGCAGACAAAGCCTTCTGTATCGCATCAGCAATATCATTTTTCATATCAACAGGGATATCATTTACATTAGATGTTGAAGGAACAACAGAAACTGTACTAGTACTGATTGAAACTTTTTCTGCGTGCAAAAGGTTATCATGACAACTGTTAGATACTACAGATGGAGATATAATCTCAGCTAACTTACAACAGATACACTTAGCTTTGGTAGAACTCTGATCAGGCAGCAGGGTTCCAACAGTTGCTTCTGAGACAACATTAAAGCAAAATTTACAATTTCCTTATATGGCAGTTTCAGGAATGGGAAAAAATGCAAACAGCTTAGCCCTCTGAGCATATAGAAGGCAAGAGGCATATCGGAAGTGGGGTGAAAAATAAACAAATTTTTTTTTGCGGCAAGAATGACGCACAACGCAAAAGGAAGTTAAAAAAAAAAATTTGGCGCCAACAGAATCAGGAAATGACTCAACTTGCATCATAACAGACACAACCTCAAGCAAGGAAACCTGGCGTCAACTAAGATGCCGGAAATGAAGAACTTGCGTCATCAAAGACTACCTTCATGCCAAAAAAATTCTTGCGCCAAGAATGACGCAATAAATAACAGCATTTTGCGCCCTCGAAAAACCTATTTTTGCCCACGAAATTAAAAGAAAAAACAGTCAATTTGAAGAAAGGACTATACCCCAGGTAAGACAAATAACTTCCTAAGCATGCTTCCCAAACTGAAACTGACAGTCTGCAAAAGGAAATATACATAGACCTGATTAATGGCAAATATAAGTAAAATACATATATTTAAAACTTTATATTAATACATAAAGCGCCAAACCATAGCTGAGAGTGTCTTAAATAATGAAAACATACTTACCAAAAGACACCCATCCACATCTAGCAGATAGCCAAACCAGTACTGAAAAAGTATCAGCAGAGGTAATGGTACTGTATATAAGAGTATATCATCGGAAAGGGAGGTAGGAGATTAATCCCTACGACCGATAACAGAGAACCTTTGAAAAGATTTCCCGCGAGGAAAACCATAAAATCAATAGGCGATACTCCCTTCACATCCCTCTGACAAACACTGTATTCTGAGAGGAATTAGACTTCAGAATGCATAGAAGCGCTTTTCATATAAGAAATCAAGCACAAACCTACTTCACCACCTCCATAGGGAGGCACAGTTTGTAAAACTGAATTGTGGGTGTGGTGAGGGGTGTATTTATAAGCATTTTGAGGTTTGGGAAACTTTGCCCCTCCTGGTAGGATTGTATATCCCATACGTCACTACCTCATAGACTCTTGCCAATTACATGAAAGAAATTAAATATAAATATATATATATATATATATATATATATATATATATATATATATATATATAATGTAGAGTCTATGATTTCATTCCAATTACTAGTGAGAACCAATACCCAAGCTAAAGGACACAGAATGAATAGGAGGGAGAAAAAGACAGGCGGACCTAAACAGAAGGCACCACCACTTGAAGAACTTTTCTCTCAAAAGAAGCGTCAGCTGAGGCAAAAGATTCAAATTTGTAGATTTGGAAATGTATGCAATGAGGACCATGTGGCCGCCTTGCAGATTTGCTCTACAGAAGCTTCATTTTTGAAAGCCCAGTAAGACGAGACAGCTCCAGTGGAAAGAGCCATAATTCACCCACGAGACTGTTGTCCTGCTCTCTCATAAGCTAACCAGGTAATACTTCTCAACCAGAGAGAAAAAAAAAGGAGTAGAAGTGGTCTTTTGACCCTCACTCTACTAGAGAAAACAATGAACCAGAGCAGAAGATTTCCAAAAATCTTTAGTTGTTTGAAGGTAAAAGTTTTAGAACACGCACAACTTCCAGATTATGCAACAGGCGTTACTTCTGAGGAGGAGGATAGGGACAAAAAAAAACAGGAACAACAATTTTCTGATTGTTATTGCGATCCGACATTACCTTAGGAAGAAATTCCAGCTTAGTATGAAGGACCGCCTTATCCGCATGAAAATTAAGGTAAAGGGATCACACTGCAGAGCCGAAAGCTCGGAGACTCTGCGAACAGAAAAAACTAAAAACTTTCTGAGATAACGACTTGATATCAACCCGAAAGCATTGACTCAAACGGAGCCTGCTGCAGAACCTTAAGAACAATATTTAGGTCCCAAGGAGAAGAAACAGGTTTAAACGCAGGCCTGATTCTGACCAAGGCCTGAACATAGATTGAACATCTGGCAGATATGACAAACGTTTGAGCATAAGAATAGACAGCGCAGAAATCTGACCCTTCAGAGTGCTGACTGACAAACCTTTCTCCAGGTCCTCCTGAAGAAAGACAAAATTCTGGGTACCCTTACCCTGCTCCAAGAGAAACCCTTCGATTCACACCAATAAAGGTATATAGCAGAATATACAGCAGAATACAGGTATATAAGCAGAAGCTATTAGAATTACAGACGTTCTCTCCTGATTGATACGAACAATGAATCATGGAAGGAGAGCAAATGTAGAAAACAGGAATGCTCGAACAAAGATCCAAGGCACCACTAGTGTATCGATCAGATCGGCTAGAGGACCTCTTGATCTTGACCAGTACTTTGGAAGCTAGGCGTTTCTACGCAACGCCATCAGATCCAACTCTTGACCCCCCACCTGAGGCATATCATGGAGAATACCTCCGGAAGGAGAACCCACTCCCCGGGATGAAAAGTCTGTCTGCTCAGAAAATCCACTTTCTAGATGTCCACCCCTGGAATATGGATGGCAGATAGACAAATCGTGAGATTCCATCCACTGGATAATGCGGGTCACCTCCTTCATAGAAAACAAAGTCAGAGTTCCTCCCTGGTGGTAGATGTATGCCACCGAGTAAATGCTGCCGATTGGAAACTGTTAGACCGAACCAAAGCTAGTTGAGGTCAGGCTGAAAATGCATTGAAGATTGCTCGCAATTCTAAGATTCTTATGGAAAGAGAAGACTCCTCTCAAGTCCAAAGACCCTGATTTTTTAAGGAGCCCCAAACTGCTCCCCAGCCTGACAGGCTGGCGTCCGTAGTCACATTTACCCAGGAAGGTCTCAGAAAGTATGTACCCTGAGACAGAAGGTCCTGTGAAAACCACCATGAGAGCTTCTTGTTAGAGAATCCAGAGATACCCGTTAAGAGATCTGAGTGGTCTCTGTAGCTGTAGAGGTCTCAGATAGAACCGAGCAAATGGAAAGATGTCCATGGAAGCAACCGCCAGACCAAATACCTCCATGCACAGAGCCACTGATGGGGACTGAAGTGAAAGAAGTTTGGATTTTCTGACATTTGTCAGAAAAAAATAACATGGGTAGAGAATCTATAATTATTCCCAAGAAATACACACTGGTATCTAGTACTAGGGAACCCTTTTGCAAATTCACCTTCCACCCGTGGGAACGTAGAATAGACAACATTCTCTGTATGAGATTTTACTAGCTGAAAAGATGGTGCTTTAACCAATATGACGTCTGGGTAATGTGCCACCCCTATTCCCTGAGATCTGACCACCTTCAAGAGAGCGGAAGATGCAATATATGGTTAGCCCATTGCGGTGGTCACATATTATAATTAAAAACATATGTTAAAACACCATATAGGTTTGAAATCCGGCTCTGTAAGGTGCACCTTAGGAGTATGAGAATCGATAAAGACTTGGCTTAACACAGTCAGTAATGTTCCAATAGGTAACGTGTTCCAAATGGGGAAGACAAAAAAATATAGGTGTTCAAATATAATCAGTGAAAAATGCAAAAGTATGTGAAAAAAAGTGAAAAAACGTCCAAAGAGTATAAAAAAACAAAAAACAAAACAAAAACAAAATAAAAAAATGCAAATGGGAGTGGTCAAAGAGTTTCCAAAATGAAATGTGATTACAATCAGTTAAGGACAAAAGGATATTCCAAAGTGTTAAATAGTAGATAAAGATCCCTCTGAGAGTGTCAGGGTGCCAGGAATCAGACTGAGACGAGAAGTGCAAAAATAATCACACCTTTATTAATAGCAAAAAATAATAAAAAGTCCACAAGTCAAATAACAAGCCAGGAGTCAAAACCAGAGCTGATAGTCAGACGAGCCAAGTTAGGAGCCAAAGCGAATAGTCAGACGATCCGGAATCAGGAACAAGGAAAACGGCAGAGTCAGGAACAAGCCAGGGATCAGGAACCAGGAAGGACGTCAGGCAGCCAGGTAATAAACAGGAACTCTCACAAAAAGGTCTGAGACAACGCAAAGGCAAAGCATACTGAACAGAGGCCCTTTAAATAATAAGTGATGACATCACAATTCTGAGACTGCATCCTGTCTCACACGGATGATGCACACCAGTCTGGCCATAAAAGGAAGTAAACAGCATCCCCCACAATGCATCATAGTCAGCAAGAGAGGTGAGTAAAATGGCTGCCAGCAGCACATGGCAAACAAACAGGAAAAAAACCCTGACATAGAGGTGGTGTGTTTCTTCTTATAGCCTGTAGCAACATATAACAAATAGTGCAATATCGCTAAAAACAAAAATAATAAAAGGAATAAGGCTTACCAAATGACTGTCGACACGTTTCGGCCCTCAGAAATGGGCCTTTATCAAGACTGAAGTGCCAGTGATATCTGGTTTGCTTAATATATATTTGTATAATTGTGTAATTTACATTGTGTATATCCCAATTAGGGAATTAGAATAGCTAAATAAAATTTTCTTCTTTTTTAACCCAGCCTCTTTTGGGGCTCTATACATTATTATTCCTATTTCTTCATTTTCCAGGGTGGGCTAGTACACCCTTGCTATAGAGTGACAGAGGCTTCCCTTAAGCGCTCCATCTCATCACCCATTTCTCACCTTCAAGAGAGCCCCTGGAACCTTTGTAAAGATTTGAGGAACCATAGCCAGGCCAAAGGAAAATGCAACAAACTGGAAAAGTTTGTCTAGAAAAGCAAACCACAAAAAACTGGAGATGTTCCCTGTGAATGGGAACATAAAGATACGCATCCTTCAGATCCAAGGTAGACATGAACTGACCCTCCGGGTAGAATGGAACGAACAGAACCTTGAGGAAGTTGTTGAGACACTTTAGGTCTAAAATGGGAAGGAAAGTTCCCTCTTTTTTGGGAACCACAAAAACATCTGAATTAGGGCTGCACGATTAATCGCATGTGCGGTTTTAAACTGGGATTAAATGCCGCAATTTAAAAACCGCAAGAGTACGCGATTTTCTAAAAATAAAAAAAAATTATATTTTCCTCATGAAAACGGAGGTGGAGAAGGAGGATGAGAGGCGGACCAGGGTGCGGCCGTGGGCGGACCTGAGAATGCCCGCGAAACAGCCATTTTTTCCGAGAATGAGTGGCAGCAACAGGCTTTCATCCTGGAGTCATCTGGGAGTGGTGTGGCGGTGATCAAGCGGTGGTGTGGTGGTGGGACAGCTCAAAGTTGTGAGCAATAAAGTGAGTATTCTACAAAAACTTTATAGTGCCTTACTGACTTTTTTTTTTATTAACTTCTGTGGCACATGTGAATATTGAGATTTTGATAACATGTTCATTAAGGGTTGCTACTTGCTTAAAGGATGTATTGCTTGTGAATGATTGAGAAGTAAATTTATATTATATATTTATTATTTATGTTAAACAAAATAAATAATATTTTAAATAATATATTATACTATATACTACTACAGTACAGTCTCTAGCTCTACTCTCATCAGAATATAGAGCTATCATAGAGGATGATATATATATATATATATATATATATATATATATATATATATATATATATATACACTTAGAGAATAAGAGTTACTTTTTAATAGATATTCCCAGAAGATAGATCATCAGTCTTATAAACAGTACACAGTGGTGTAGTCAGTGCACAGTACACATTTTATTTTTTTTAATTATATTTTTTCCTCTAATTTTAATTGCTAATTTTATATTTACATTACCCTTATTATACCAGTTTGCAGTCCAGTAGTGTACCATAACACAAATCATTTTTTATAAATAATCAAAAATGATCTATTATTCTATTAATTTATGTTCCCAAAACTAATTTTGGTTTAATAAAAATTGTATTTAGTCATTATTTATGGATGGATGCTGCAGCAAAGCAAGTAATATTTTTTTTTTTTTTAAATTAAGAAAAAAAGTTGTAATTTTTAATTTTAAGCTCAGCCTATGCAATCAATGCAAGTCAGATTGTTTTCTTTATCATTGCTGCTAGGCTAATGCTGCAACAATAAATCATTAATGCATTTTGGTGAGCCAAAATATCCAAAATAGCATGATGCTTAAATGTGCAATGCATTCATTGTGTCAGGTGTGCAATAACCTATTAATCTGCCCATGTGCATTGTGCAGCCACAAAATAGCAGCCCTAAGTACGCCTAACCAATTGTGTTTAAGAAATTAGAAAAAAGCTAAGTTAATGTTGTTTAAAATAGCATGGTGATGCCATGCTCTATTGCTCTTGATTCAGAACACAAAATAAATTAATAAAATGTAGAAGAAAAAAAAAAAAGTGTTTTTTACTTTGATGTCCCTTCCTAGTCCATGACTGTTTCTGTGTGTTTGCTGTTGTCTTTCCAAAAAGTAGTCTTGTCCAGACCACCCCTATTTCTATGTCTATTTTTCATCCCTCCCACCACCTTATTCTAAAAAAAATGTATGTTCATTGTTCAACTAACAGCAAAGACTGCCTGTGTGTCGTCTACTACTAGTATCAATTTCACCAAAGTCAGCCAATAGCTGTGGTTCCAGATTGCATCCTGTTTCTTCTTCTACAACAGCAAGGTCATCCACACATCCTGCAGCCTGTTTCTTCTTCTTCGACAACAGCAAGGTCATCCACATCCTGCAGCCTGTTTCTTCTTCTTCGACAACAGCAAGGTCATCCACATCCTGCAGCCTGTTTCTTCTTCTTCGACAACAGCAAGGTCATCCACATCCTGCAGCCTGTTTATTCTTCTACAACAGCAAGGTCATCCACATCCTGCAGCCTGTTTCTACTTCTACAACAGCAAGGTCATCCGCATCCTGCAGCCTGTTTCTTCTTCAACAACAGCAAGGTCATCCACATCCTGCAACCTGTTTCTTCTTCTACAACAGCAAGGTCATCCACATCCTGCAACCTGTTTCTTCTTCTACAACAGCAAGGTCATCCACATCCTGCAGCCTGTTTCTTCTACAACAGCAAGGTCATCCACATCCTTCAGCCTGTTTCTTATTCTTCTACAACAACGTCAGCCATTCAGCCAGTGTCTTCTATAACAGCAAGGTCAGTCATCCAAAGCCAGTGTCTTCTACAACAGCAAGATCAGTCATCCAAAGCGAGTGTTTTCTACAACCGCAAGGTCAGTCTCCTCCAGAGCCAGTGTATTCTACAACTGCAAGGTCAGTCTCCAGTGAAAGCCAGTGTTGCCTCAGTCTCAAATAAACATGAATATGAGCAACCCCATTGTTGTCTTCTTTATATTCAAATCATTTAAAGTGTAAGCCTGTGGTCTCTTGTCTCTTCTCAATCAAGGTGACTGCATCATCATTAAGTTAAGCGAGCCTATTGTTGTCTTTATATTCAAGTGCAAGCCTGTGGTCTCTTGTCTCTCAATCCAGGTGATGTCACTGCATCATCAAGCACATTGTTGTATTCTTTCTTTATATTCAAGTGCAGCAAGATTGTGTTCTCTTCAATCAAGGTGACTGCATCATCAAGCCCATTGTTGTCATCTTTATATTCAAGTGCAGTAAGCCAGTGTGTTCTCTACTCCTCTTCAATCAAGGTGACTGCATCATCAAGCCTATTGTTGTCTTCTTTAGATTCAAGTGCAGCAAGCCCGTGCTCTCTCTTCAATCAAGGTGACTGCTTAATCAAGCCCATTGTTGTCTTCTTTATATTCAAGTGCAGCAAGCCAGTTTGTTCTTTACTTCTCTTCAATCAAGGTGACTGCATCATATAGCACTATCAGTCTATTTTTTTCTTCTTTAAAGTGCAGCAAGCCTGTGCTCTCTCTTCAATCAAGGTGACTACTTAGTCAAGCCCATCGTTGTCTTCTCTATATTCAAGTGCAGCTAGCCTGTGTTCTTTTCAATCAAGGTGACTGCATCATATAGCACATTCTAGAATAGGATGAAAGGAGAGAAGCGCAGGACGCGATTCAAGTGTAGAAATATTTATTCAGGTGAAACACACAAGATAATATACTCACAAGAGTTAAGATAAAAACAGGCACATCAAAATTAAAGTTGTCCCTCATACACGTATGGCTAGGGTCCAGTTGTATTTTGATGGATCATCAAAATGTCCCTTCGTGGTTTGTAAGCGTCCAATTTCAGTAAATGTAACAGCGGGTACTCCGATATCTCTAACCGCTGCGTCAGGGACACACCTCCACACACCCTCAGCTCAGTACCAATAGGAGAACCCCTAGTGCTGAGCTCACTGCACACGAGGACCTACGGTGGCTTCACTGGGTGAAAAATAGAATGCTCATAAAGCTACGTTCTACGCGTTTCGTCCCGTACGACGGGACTTTCTCAAGAGTTCTTGAGAAAGTCCCGTCGTACGGGACGAAACGCGTAGAACGTAGCTTTATGAACATTCTATTTTTCACCCAGTGAAGCCACCGTAGGTCCTCGTGTGCAGTGAGCTCAGCACTAGGGGTTCTCCTATTGGTACTGAGCTGAGGGTGTGTGGAGGTGTGTCCCTGACGCAGCGGTTAGAGATATCGGAGTACCCGCTGTTACATTTACTGAAATTGGACGCTTACAAACCACGAAGGGACATTTTGATGATCCATCAAAATACAACTGGACCCTAGCCATACGTGTATGAGGGACAACTTTAATTTTGATGTGCCTGTTTTTATCTTAACTCTTGTGAGTATATTATCTTGTGTGTTTCACCTGAATAAATATTTCTACACTTGAATCGCGTCCTGCGCTTCTCTCCTTTCATCCTATTCTAGAAATTGCACTTTGGAGATTCGTCTCGTTAAGAGGAGCAGCGGAACATTCAAGATATAGGATTATCACTTTTTTGCTGGGTCAGGAATTTACAGACCGGCATTCTGCAAAGACATTTTATCCTTTATAGGACTGTGGCTTTCCATACACCGCAACATTTAATATATGCAGGTTTTTTCTTATTTTTTCATCTTTCTAAATAGTATTAACCTATTAGTAATATTATTTATGTGCTTCTACCAACATCTATAGTGTTATATTCAATACCTGTTGTTTTTTATATACTTTTATTTAAGGTTATTTTGCGCTATTTCATTGCTCTTGTCGAGCAATTTTGAGTGTTTATATCATATAGCACATTGTTGTCCTCTTTCTATTCAAGACTTTCAAGTGCAAGTCTGTGGTCTCTTATCTTAATTGTAGCAGAAGCATATCATCCTCAATTATTGATAAAAAAAAATTGTGATTCGAAAATCTTTATGAAGCTTTTTTAAGACTGCTTCCGCTGCGTAATCTCTGCAACTTGAAGAAGCTATACTAGCATCATCAGAGCTAAGCTATCTACATTATCAAGGCCATTCAATAGTTGTCTGTCTTTCTATTAAAGTGCAAGACTGTGGTCTCACTCTCTAGTCTCTCATTGTGCCACGGGTGCCAACTTGCCAGTGACACCCTACTGATACTGGCAGTGTGTGCGGAAGTATAACTTCCTCATTTTCTGTGTCAGCTTGCAGTGTGTGCGGTAGACTACGGTAGTTTAAATCTCATTTTTTTGTGCCAGCTGGTATTGTGTGCGTGGTACATAAAATTCAAGTTGAGTTCTGAAGAGCTGTCCGTGTCCAACAATAACAATGAGGATTACGTTGATGTTGCTACTGAATTGTTGGTGCCAAAGAAAAATTCAACATCAGTTGTTTGGGAATATTTTGGATTCAGAAAAGAGGATGTGAAACAGAACCAAGTAATCTGCGAGACTTGTGGAACGAGTGTTGCAGCAAAACGAAGTAACACATCAAACCTGTTCCAGCACCTTAAACAACGGCATAAGGAAATCTTTGAACTATGTATGGAAAATAAAAACTGGTAGAGAAAAGACAAACACAAACAAGCTGTGAATCTAAAGTTGAGCATCAACAATCAATCATAAAGGCATTTGCAAAACACATCACCATATGCGAAGACCTCAAAAAGGCATAGAGAAATAACAAACGCTATTGCATATTATATATGCAAAAACATGGTGCCTGCATACACGGTTAGTAAAGAAGGCTTCAAAAGAATGATACACACACACTCGACAAGAGATACCAAATGCCACCTCGCATTTACTTCTCAATAGTTGCAATCCCAGAAAGGTATGCAAAATGCAAAGCTATAGTTGAATCTGAGATAAAACAATTTAAATACTATGCAACAACAGATATGT
Source organism: Bombina bombina (assembly GCF_027579735.1). Taxonomy (NCBI): domain Eukaryota; kingdom Metazoa; phylum Chordata; class Amphibia; order Anura; family Bombinatoridae; genus Bombina; species Bombina bombina. Next base: position 55,953,555 of record NC_069499.1, on the reverse strand, counting down.
GGTCAAGCCGAACAATGGAGCCATATATGAGTTTAACTATGCACTTCATCAATGATTATTTTGAGATCAAAAGTCTATGTTTGCAAACATCATACTTTCCTTCTGACCACACTGGAGAGAATGCGGCACAAGGTTTGAGAGAGGTTTTGGCCTCATGGGGACTCTGTGAGGAGCAGCAAGTATTAATCACCACAGACAATGGCATAAACATTGTCAAGGCTGTTGCTCTGAATAAATGGACAAGACTACAGTGTTTTGGGCACAGGTTGCATCTTGCAATTGAAAATGCAGTGAAAGATGAGCCTCGCATTTCTAGAGCCACAGGCTTATGCAAGAAAATTGTTTGCCATTTCTCACACAGCTGGAAAAAGAAGGTGGCATTAACTCAAGCCCAGGAAGAACTTCAACTCTAAAAGCATTCACTTATAACAGAGTGCCCAACAAGCTGGAGCTCAAGACAAAAGATGATAATAGAGTTTTAGAGCAACAAAGAGCATTGATTCAGGTTCTCTCCGCAGATAGCAAAAACAGACATCTGGTTCCACAATGGCAGGACACTGATGTTTTTGAATCTGCGAGTAAGGCACTGGGCCAAGTTCAAGATTTTACTGATGCCCTTTCTTGAGAAAACTACGTCAGTGTGTCATATCTGAAACCAGTTCTGCATCTATTAAACACAAAGATACTGGCTCTGGAGGAAGATGATTCTGACCTTACCAAGACACTGAAATAAAAAATTCTTGAATATATGAATAGAAATTATGAAGATACTCAAGATCTGCTAGATATGGCATCATTCCTTGATCCACGATTCAAGACAACCTACATAAATGCGGATAAAATTACAAGCATCAAGGCCAGGGTGATGTCTGATATGGCCATTGTGTCTGAGCACGAGCAGCAAGTTGTGCAGAAGCCAAGTCAAGCAATCAGCAGTCCCCCCTGCAAAGTTATAGATGTAGAAGAAACAGTGCAAGCACCTGCAGCAGATGGTCCTCCTCCCGCAAACAAAACAAGAAAGTCTTTAGGAAGTTTTTTCAAGACTGAGTCCGCTGCGCCATCTCTGCAACTTGAAGATGCCATAGCATCAGAGCAGAACAGCTACCTGCTTTCTCCCTCCATTAATCGTGAGAAAAATCCTCTGCTATGATGGAAACTACATCAGATTAACTTTCCAAAATTGAGCAAGCTAGCACAAAAATATATTTGTGTTCCTGCAACTAGTTCACCATCAGAGACAGCGTTTAACACAGGAGGAAATGTGGTGACCTGTCAACGTTCATGCTTGAAGCCAGAAATGGTACATATGGTTTTTTTTAGCAAAAAAACCTAACCCACTAAAACACTAGTAATGCTTGAAATCAAAAATGGTACTACAGTACTACTGTAGCTGTACTGTCCTAGTCAGATGTTTTTTTTATCCAAAAACCACCTAACCAATCTAAAGTCTAAAAACCATGCAATTTTTAATGTTATATAATATATTTTATTTATGTTATTCTCTTGTTATTACATATGACGAAATTATTTACTATTACAAATCATTAGAATTACTTCATGGGCCCTGCTTTTACAAGCTTTACATGTTATAGTTGTACTTAACGTGTCACTCACTATAACAAAAAAAAAAGAAAAACATTATAATGTTGTCAGCTCAAATACTTGGTGATTCAGATTTCTCTCCTGTGTGAAAATGCACATGCACTTTGTGCACTGACTGCAGTCTGGCTGTATGGATGGCCAATGCCATAACCAGGGCAGGCCAGCTTCCAACTTCCAATGTTTTTCTATTGTATTCTCGGTTTTAATTTTGAATAATGTACTCTTACTGTACTATGCTGCTGCTATTAGTTGATGCATGGATGTTAAAAACAGGTTGCAGGATTTACCTTGTCAATGCCACAATCCTCATGTTTTCCTGGATAGTCACTCAGCTAAATGACTAACACATGAAGCAGTGTACGTTGTACTAAGTACTACCTTTAATGTGCCCTTAGAAACACAAATCAGAAATGCTGCTGTACAGTCAGCACTTTGCAAGTTTCTCCATCCATATACACTTCCATATGTTATATACCACAGCTAGACTGACTGCCCAAGATAAAATGGAAAATGTGGTATTAACTGGCCAGCTAATTTCATTTAAATTTGCGGTTGTGTTTGTGGAGTTCACTTCTTTGTATTATGTTTTCATGGACAGTCACTCAGGTAAATAACTAACACATGCAGCAGTGTGAATTGTAATAGCTTTACTGTACTTAGAAACATAACACACATCATGCTGCTGGACACTCAGCACTTTTGAGGTTTCTCCATGCAAGCAATGCATACACTGCTTCAAATGTTACTCATACCACAGCTAGACTGACTGCCCAAGAAAACAAAAAGGACAATGTGGTAAGAACTGGCCGGCTATTTTCATTTAAATTAGCTGTGTGTGTGTTGAGTTCAGTTGTTTGTATTATGTATTGTCCTAGTTACTTTAACTATAACTGGTGTTCTACTTCTTAGTGTTCTGTACTACAGCTATATCTGTAAAAATTAATGTAATATAACAGGTTGCAGGATGTCAGGATTGACCTTGTCAATGCCCCATACCCCATGTTTTCCTGGACAGTCACTCAGCTAAAAGACTAACACATGCAGCAGTGTGCTGCATTGTACTACCTTTACTTAGAAACACAAATCATGCTGATGGACAGTCCTCAGTCAGTACTTTTGAGGTTTCTACATGCACACTGCTTCACATGTTACTCTTACCATAGCTAGACTGACTGCCCAAGAAAACATGGGCAATATGGTAAGAACTGGCCAGCTAATTTTATTTCAATTAGCTTTGTATGTGTTGAGTTCACTTGTTTGTATTATGTACTACTAACCTCCTGTACTATAACTGTTCTTAGTGGTGTTTTATATAGTAGATCTACTACTACAGAATAGCTGTGACTAGTGTGTGATATAATATTGCCCTTGTCAATGCCACATCCCTCATGTTTCCCTGGACAGTCACTCATAAAATGAATAACACATGCAGCAGTGTGTGCATTCATTGTACTAAGCAACTTTACTGAACTTTTAAATACAGTACAGAACTTCACAAGTCATACTGCTGTAAAGACAGCAATTTTCAGGTTCCACCATGCTTACACTGCTTCATATGTTAATCATACCACTGTCCAAGAAAACATGACAATGTTGTGTGTCATAAAACCTAATAACTGGCTAAAGGCTACTATTTAATCACATCACAGGCAGCAAATGTTATTTTAACTATTTTTTGGTTTGTATTTTTATGCTCCAATAGTGTATTGGACATTGAGAAACATGTAGATTAAGATTCTGTAGTGTTAAATAAACATTTTAATGCAAAATGAAGGCGTTATAGTCATTTATAAGAAAATCACGATTAAATCGCAAATCGCGTTTTTTTATCTTCCAAAAAAAAAAATAATTTTTTTTTGCCTATATCGCCCAGCCCTAATCTGAATAGAATCCTTGACCATCTACAGACTCAGAGACTGAAAACATAATTTATGTAAGAACTTACCTGATAAATTAATTTCTTTCATATTGGCAAGAGTCCATGAGCTAGTGACATATGGCATATGGGATATACAATCCTACCAGGAGGGGCAAAGTTTCCCAAACCTTAAAACACCTATAAATACACCCCTCACCACACCCACAATTCAGTTTAATGAATAGCCAAGCAGTGGGGTGATAAAGAAAGGAGTAGAAAGCATCAACAAAGGAAATTTGGAAATAATTGTGCTTTATACAAAAAATCATAACCACCATAAAAGGGTGGGCCTTATGGACTCTTGCCAATATGAAAGAAATTAATTTATCAGGTAAGTTCTTACATAAATTATGTTTTCTTTCATGTAATTGGCAAGAGTCCATGAGCTAGTGACATATGGGATATCAATACCCAAGATGTGGATCTCCACTCAAGAGTCACTAGAGAGGGAGGGAATAAAAATAAAAACAGCCATATTCCGCTGAAAAAAATTAATCCACAACCCAAAAAAATAAGTTTATTTTAATTTTTGAAAGAAAAAAAACTTAAATCAAAAGCAGAAGAATCAAACTGAAACAGCTGCCTGAAGAACTTTTCTACCAAAAACTGCTTCCGAAGAAGCAAATACATCAAAACGGTAGAATTTAGTAAATGTACGCAAAGAGGACCAAGTCGCCGCTTTGCAAATCTGATCAACTGAAGCTTCATTCTTAAAAGCCCACGAAGTGGAGACTGATCTAGTAGAATGAGCTGTAATTCTCTGAGGCGGGGCCTGACCCGACTCCAAATAAGCTTGATGAATCAAAAGTTTCAACCAAGAAGCCAAGGAAATAGCAGAAGCCTTCTGACCTTTCCTAGGACCAGAAAATAAAACAAATAGACTAGAAGTCTTCCTGAAATCTTTAGTAGCTTCTACATAATATTTCAAAGCTCTTACCACATCCAAAGAATGTAAGGATCTTTCCAAAGAATTCTTGGGATTAGGACACAAGGAAGGGACAACAATTTCTCTACTAATGTTGTTAGAATTCACAACCTTAGGTAAAAATTGAAAAGAAGTCCGCAAAACTGCCTTATCCTGATGAAAAATTAGAAAATGAGACTCACAAGAAAGAGCAGATAACTCAGAAACTCTTCTAGCAGAAGAGATGGCCAAAAGGTACAACACTTTCCAAGAAAGTAGTTTAATGTCCAAAGAATGCATAGGTTCAAATGGTGGAGCCTGTAAAGAACCAAATTAAAGACTCCAAGGAGGAGAAATTAATTTAATAACAGGCTTAATACGAACTAAAGCCTGTACAAAACAGTGTATATCAGGAAGTATAGCAATCTTTCTGTGAAATAAAACAGAAAGAGTGGAGATTTGTCCTTTCAAGGAACTTGCAGACAAACCCTTATCCAAACCATCCTGAAGAAACTGTAAAATTCTAGGAATTCTAAAAGAATGCCAGGAGAATTTATGAGAAGAACACCATGAAATATAAGTCTTCCAAACTCTATAATAAATCTTTCTAGAGACAGATTTACGAGTTTGTAACATAGTATTAATCACTGAGTCAGAGAAACCTCTATGACTTAGTACTAAGCGTTCAATTTCCATACCTTCAAATTTAATGATTTGAGATCCTGATGGAAAAAACGGACCTTGAGATAGTAGGTCTGGCCGTAACGGAAGTAGCCAAGGCGGGCAACTGAACATCCGAACCAGATCCGCATACCAAAACCTGTGTGGCCATGCTGGAGCCACCAGCAACACAAATGATTGTTCCATGATGATTTTGGAGATCACTCTTGGAAGGAGAACTAGAGGCGGGAAAATGTAAGCAGGATGATAACACCAAGGAAGTGTCAGCGCATCCACTGCTTCCGCCTGAACATCCCTGGACTTGGACAGGTATCTGGGAAGTTTCTTGTTTAGATGAGAGGCCATGAGATCTATCTCTGGAAGACCCCACATCTGAACAATCTGAGAAAACACATCTGGATGGAGAGACCACTCCCATGGATGTAAAGTCTGGCGGCTGAGATAATCCACCTCCCAATTGTCTACACCTGGGATATGTACCGCAGAGATTAGACAGGAGCTAGATTCCGCCCAAGTATGTATCCGAGATACTTCTTTCATAGCTTGGTGACTGTGAGTCCCACCCTGATGATTGACATATGCCACTGTTGTGATATTGTCTGTCTGAAAACAAACGAACGGTTCTCTCTTTAACAGAGGCCAAAATTGAAGAGCTCTGAGAATTGCACGGAGTTCTAAAATATTTATTGGTAATCTCGCCTCTTGAGATTTCCAAACCCCTTGTGCTGTCAGAGATCCCCAAACAGCTCCCCAACCTGAAAGACTTGCATCTGTTGTGATCACAGTCCAGGTTGGCCGAACAAAAGAAGCCCCTTGAACTAAACGATGGTGATCTATCCACCATGTCAGAGAGTGTCGTACATTGGGATTTAAAGGGACACTATACCCAAACATTTTCTTTCATGATTAAGGTAGAGAATATAATTTTAAACAACATTCCAATTTACTTCTATTACCTAATTTGCTTTATTCTTTAGCTATACTTTAATGAAGAAATAGCAATGCACACAGTGAACCAATCACAGGAGGCATCTATGTGCAGCTACCAATCAGCAGCTACTAAGCATATCTAGATATGCTTTTCAGCAAAGAATATCAAGAGAATGAAGCAAAATAGATAATAGAAGTAAATTAGAAAGTTGTTTATAATTGTATGCTCTTTCTAAATCATGAAAGAAAATATTTGGGTTTCATGTCCCTTTAAAGATATTAATTGTGATATCTTTGTATAATCCCTGCACCATTGATTCAGCATACAAAGCTGTAGAGGTCTCATGTGAAAACTAGCAAAGGGGATTGCGTCCGATGCTGCAGTCATGAGACCTAAAACTTCCATGCACATAGCCACTGAAGGGAATGACTGAGACTGAAGGTGCCAGCAGGCTGCAACCAATTTTAAACGTCTCTTGTCTGTCAGAGACAGAGTCATGGACACTGAATCTATCTGGAAACCTAAAAAGGTGACCCTTGTCTGAGGAATCAAGAAACTTTTTAGTAAATTGATCCTCCAACCATGTTTCCGAAGAAACAACACTAGTTGATTTGTGTGAGATTCTGCAGTACTTAAAGACTGAGCTAGTACCAAGATATCATCCAAATAAGGAAACACTGCAATACCCTGTTCTCTGATTACAGAGAGTAGGGCACCCAGAACCTTCGAAAAGATTCTTGGAGCCGTTGCTAGGCCAAATGGAAGAGCAACAAATAGGTAATGCTTGTTTAGAAAAGAGAATCTCAGAAACTGATAATGTTCTGGATGAATCTGAATATGAAGGTATGCATCCTGCAAGTCTATTGTGGACATATAATGTCCTCGCTGAACAAAAGGCAGAATAGTCCTTATAGTCACCATCTTGAAAGTTGGTACTCTTGCATAACGATTCAAAATTTTCAGATCCAGAACTGGTCTGAATAAATTTTCCTTCTTTGGGACAATGAATAGATTTTAATAAAACCCCGAACCTTGTTCCTGAAGAGGAACTGGCATGATTACCCCTGAAGACTCCAGGTCTGAAACACACTTCAGGAAAGCCTGAGCTTTTACTGGATTTGCTGGGATACGCGAGAGAAAAAATCTTCTCACAGGAGCTCTTACTCTGAATCCTATTCGATACCCTTGAGAGACAATGCTCTGAATCCATTGATTTTGGACAGATTTTATCCAAATATTCTTGAAAAACCTTAATCTGCCCCCTACCAGCTGAGCTGGAATGAGGGCCGCACCTTCATGCGGACTTAAGGGCTGACTTAGGTTTCCTAAATGGCTTGGATTTATTCCAATTTGCGGAAGGCTTCCAATTGGAAGCAGATTCCTTGGGGGGAGGATTAAGTTTTTGTTCCTTATTCTGACGAAAGGAACGAAAACGGTTAGAAGCCTTAGATTTGCCCTTAGGTTTTTTATCCTGAGGCAGAAAAACTCCCTTTCCCCCAGTGACAGTTGAAATAATAGAATCCAACTGAGAACCAAATAAATTATTACCTTGGAAAGAAAGAGATAGTAATCTAGATTTAGATGTCATATCAGCATTCCAAGATTTAAGCCACAAAGCTCTTCTAGCCAATATAGCTAAAGACATGGATCTAACATCAATTTTGATAATATCAAAAATGGCATCACAAATAAAATGATTAGCATATTGCAGTAAGCGAATGATGCTAGATAAGTCAGAATCCAATTCCTGTTGCGCTAAATTCTCCAACCAGAAAGTTGATGCAGCCGCAACATCAGCCAAAGAAATTGCAGGTCTAAGAAGATTACCTGAATATAAATAGGCCTTCCTTAGATAAGATTCAAGCTTCCTATCTAAAGGATCCTTAAAGGAAGTACTATCTTCCAAAGGAATAGTGGTACGTTTAGCAAGAGTAGAAATAGCCCCATCAACTTTGGGGATTGTTTCCCAAAACTCTATAGATTTTTCTGGTAAAGGATACAATTTTTTAAACCTTGAAGAAGGAATAAAATAAGTACCTAAACTTAACTGCGTCACAAGTGAAAAAGAATACAAAAACGGCACGAATAAGCGCTACTCCTCTAGTCTGAAATATGACCGCAACTTCACATAAAACACTGTTAAGCCTGTTATCCATTATAAAGGGAACTGGAATAAGCGTTACTCCTCCCAACGTTCCCTATGCCAGTCTCTCAAAAGCCTCCAAAAGGGGATCCTATTAACCCCTTATGCCCACAGTGCCTTATCTAAATAAAAACATTGCATGTCACTGCCCATGATAAACCCTGTAGAAAGGGACAAAAATGTCACTAAGTGCCACCAGGGAGCCTTGACCCTTGAAGACACAGAGATCTATATATGTGTCCTGTCAGAGAGACATTAACGCCTGAAAGTGCTGACCTTCCCATCTAGAAAGGCAAAGCACTTACCTGTGTCCTGGTTGCAGGGCAGGAGCAACTTATAGGTGTGACAGAATACCAATATCTATCAGGGACCTGTAGAGAAAGAAGAAACAGAGTAACCAACCCTGGTTTTCTATAATGGGGTAGCACTAATGTTAGAAGTTAAGCAAAGACTACCTCGCCGTCTTCTAACTGCTAAAAGCCACCATTACTCTTACTAAAGAGATTGACATGGACACAGCAGAACCCCAATCCTTGCTTGCAGGAGAAAGTACCCATTAAAGGATTAATACCTTCAGACACCATCTACGCACATCATTCCGTGATAGAGGCAAAGAGAATGACTGGGAGTTATGGGTAAGGGAAGTGACACTTAACAGCTCTGCTGGAGTGCCCTTTGCTTCCTCCGGCTGGCCAGGAGTTAAATTCCCCACTAATAATTGGAATGAAATCGTGGACTCTCCATGCCATAGGAAAGAAAAAGGGGTTTTATGTCCCTTTAACAAAGCTTCTAAAGTTTCTCACCGTGCCGTATGCTGTAACCTGGAGGTGTTTCTTGGTGAGTGGTGCCTCTTTATAGTGACTGTGCAGGTTTCTTCCAGTCCTAATATGCAAGAGAAAAAAAAAAAAAAAAAAAGCGAAACTGATTAGATGAAAGACATACACAGAAGACAAAGCATGTCAGTCAGTATACATATAAATATATATATATATATTTGTTTATTTATTTATTTTACACACTGGTATACATGTAGCAGGGTTAGCCTTGAGAAGTCTGCATGTACCTTTTCAGTTCTGAGAATTAGAAAATGCACAGTTTTCCAGAACTAAATTAAATGGAATGGGGTCAAAAACAGAATTTATATCTTACCTGATAAATTCCTTTCTCCTACGGTGTGTCCGGTCCACGGCTTCATCCTTACTTGTGGGAATATTCTCTTCCCTAACAGGAAATGGCAAAGAGGCACACAGCAAAAGCTGTCCATATAGCCCCTCCTCTGGCCCCGCCCCCCAGTCATTCGACCAACGGTTAGGAGAAAAAGGAGAAACTATAGGGTGCCGTGGTGACTGTAGTGTATAGAGATAAAAAAAAATTAAGCCTGACAAAAAAGTCAGGGCGGGCCGTGGACCGGACACACCGTAGGAGAAAGGAATTTATCAGGTAAGATATAAATTCTGTTTTCTCCTACATAGGTGTGTAAGGTCCACGGCTTCATCCTTACTTGTGGGAACCAATACCAAAGCTTTAGGACACGGATGAAGGGAGGGAACAAGTCAGGCGACCTAAACGGAAGGCACCACGGCTTGCAAAACCTTTCTCCCAAAAATAGCCTCCGAAGAAGCAAAAGTATCGAATTTGTAAAATTTTGTAAAAGTATGCAGTGAGGACCAAGTCGCTGCCTTACAGATCTGATCAACAGAAGCCTCGTTCTTGAAGGCCCATGTGGAAGCCACAGCCCTAGTAGAGTGAGCTGTAATTCTTTCAGGAGGCTGCCGTCCGGCAGTCCCATAAGCCAATCGGATGATGCTTTTCAGCCAAAAGGAAAGAGAGGTAGCAGTAGCTTTCTGCCCTCTCCTCTTACCAGAATAAACGACAAACAAGGATGAAGTTTGTCTGAAATCCTTAGTTGCCTCTAAGTAGAATTTTAGAGCACGGACCACATCTAGGTTGTGCAACAAACGTTCCTTCTTTGAAACTGGATTCGGACACAGGGAAGGAACAACTATTTCCTGGTTAATATTCCTGTTGGAAACCACCTTTGGAAGAAAACCAGGCTTGGTACGTAAAACTACCTTATCTGTATGGAACACCAGATAGGGAGTAGAACACTGCAAAGCAGACAATTCAGAAACTCTTCTAGCAGAAGAAATAGCAACCAAAAACAGAACTTTCCAAGATAGTAACTTAATATCTATGGAATGTAACAGTTCAAACGGAACTCCTTGAAGAACTGAAAGAACTAAGTTTAGACTCCAAGGAGGAGTCATAGGTCTGTAGACAGGCTTGATTCTAACTAATGCCTGTACAAACGCCTGTACATCTGGCACAGCTGCCAGTCGTTTGTGTAACAAAACAGACAGAGCAGATATCTGTCCTTTTAAAGAGCTAGCCGACAAACCTTTATCCAAACCCTCTTGGAGAAAGGAAAGAATTCTAGGAATTTTGATTTTACTCCAAGAAAATCCTTTGGAATCGCACCAATGGATATATTTTTGCCATATCTTATGGTAAATTTTCCTAGTCACTGGTTTTCTGGCTTGAACCAGAGTATCTATAACCGAATCAGAAAACCCACGCTTAGATAGAATCAAGCGTTTTAATTTCCAAGCAGTCAGTTTCAGAGAGACTAGATTTGGATGTCTGAATGGACCTTGTACTAGAAGATCCTGCCTCAAAGGTAGCTTCCATGGTGGAACCGATGACATATTCACCAGGTCTGCATACCAAGTCCTGCGTGGCCATGCAGGAGCTATTAGAATCACCGAGGCCTTCTCCTGTTTGATCCTGGCTACAAGCCTGGGAAGGAGAGGGAACGGTGGAAACACATAAGCCAGATTGAACGACCAGGGCGCCACTAATGCATCCACCAGTGCCGCCTTGGGATCCCTGGATCTGGACCCGTAGCGAGGAACCTTGGAGTTCTGACGGGACGCCATCAGATCCATATCCGGATTGCCCCATAGTTGGGTTAACTGGGCAAAGACCTCCGGGTGAAGTTCCCACTCCCCCGGATGGAAAGTCTGACGACTCAGATAATCCGCCTCCCAGTTGTCTACTCCTGGGATGTGAATTGCAGATAGATGGCAGGAGTGATCCTCCGCCCATTTGATGATCTTGGATACCTCTCTCATCGCTAAGGAACTCTTTGTTCCTCCCTGATGATTGATGTACGCTACAGTCGTCATGTTGTCCGACTGAAATCTTATGAACCTGGCCTCCGCTAGTTGAGGCCAAGCTAGGAGCGCATTGAATATCGCTCTCAGTTCCAAAATGTTTATCGGGAGAAGAGACTCTTCCCGAGACCATAGACCCTGAGCTCTGAAGATAAGCGAGACATGTGGAACCTTCCCCTTGGAGGAAGTCCCTTGAACTCTAGAAGGTATCCCTGGGAAACTATTTCTAGTGCCCAGGGATCTAGAACATCTCTTGCCCAAGCCTAAGCAAAGAGAGATAATCTGCCCCCTACTAGATCCGGTCCCGGATCGGGGGCTACCCCTTCATGCTGTCTTGGTAGCAGCAGTAGGCTTCTTGGCCTGTTTACCCTTGTTCCAGCCTTGCACAGGCTTCCATGCAGGTTTGGGCTGGGCAGCGCTACCCTCTTGTCTAGAGGCTGTAGAGTTAGAAGCCGGTCCGTTCCTGAAATTGCGAAAGGAACGAAAAATTAGACTTGTTCTTAGCCTACTAGAGTGAAGGGGCCTTCCTGACTAGATTAGGCGTCTAATACCAATGCCTGATCTAATTAAAACGTTCCCAAGTGAATATATGTTCACAAAACATTTTTAAATGCTATTAAAATGTGATATAAATCAATCGATTTGGCCCACAACAGTGTCTACCAGCACAAAGCCCAAGAAAAGTAAGCCTGTTATCTGTTTACTGTGTTTTAAGAAAATGGCTTACCGTTTCCCTAAGGGGAAAAATGAGCATGTGTTGTTAGAAAGGAGACTGGTCATACCTGGAGCAGATGAGTCTGCAAACCGTTACCCCCAACTGAAGTTCTCTGGTTTCAACAGTCCTGCGTGGTAACAGCAATGGATTCTAGTTACTTGTGCTAAAATCATAGTCCTCTTTAACAGAAATCTTCATCACTTTTCTGTTGTAGAGTAAATAGTACAAACCGGCACTATTTTAAAATAACAAACTCTTGATAGAAGAAAAACTACAACTAAACACCACAAACTCTTTACCATCCCCGTGGAGATGCTACTTGTTCAGAGCGGAAAAGAGAATGACTGGGGGGCGGGGCCAGAGGAGGGGCTATATGGACAGCTTTTGCTGTGTGCCTCTTTGCCATTTCCTGTTAGGGAAGAGAATTTTCCCACAAGTAAGGATGAAGCCGTGGACCGGACACACCTATGTAGGAGAAATAAATAATGAAAATATTTAGCAAAGTTGTTTTACTATGCATAACTAAACTGTTTTTTTTATATTAAAATCTCAATGTGTTTGCTGTCCCTTTAAAGGAAACCTCAGAAAAAAATATTTCATGATTCAGATAAAGCACACAATTGTAAACAACTTTCCAATTTATTTCTATAATCTAATTTCATTTGTTCTATTGGTATCCTTTGTTGAAAAGGACCCCCCTAGGTAGGCTCAGAGAATGAAGCAAAATTGATAATAGAAGAATATTGGAAAGTTGTTTAAAATTGTATTATCTATCTGAATCGCGAAAGAAAAATATTGTGTTTCATGTCCCTTTAACCCCTTCGCTGCACATGACGAGGTGTTCTCATCATGCACATCACTACCTTTGGTGCATGATGAGCCCTTCTAGTCAAGCAGGGCGATCCCCCTCAGCACAGGATCATTGGTGGCCTAGTGGGCGGCACTTTCCAGGCTTCATGGGAGTGCCAGCTGACATCACCACGTACGCTCATGGTGACATTACAACGGCCTAAGGCAGGATTCACTGATAACTGCTAGGGAGCTGGATGGGGGAGGTTTATCTAACCCCTAAATCTCAGCTCTCATAAAGACCTCTCATTTGAAAGAGAAAAGCCTGTTCTTGTTAAATGGTGGTTGCCCCGGAGCACTACTGAAAACCAGATCATTTAAAAACAAAGTAAACACAACACACAGTCATCTGGCTTGCAATACTGCTTTATATGCAGCATGAAAAAAAAATTGTTTGTCTACAGACCCCTAATAAAATTTATTTCCCAGTAGACCCTCTCTTTAAAAAAAAAAAAAAAAAAAAAAGATATGAATTTTGTTTTTATAGTCAGGTGATCACTGAAGTAACAGTGAACATCTTGCAAGAAAAAAAAAGTGCCTTTACTTCTGTACTGCACAATAGGGGCCTCTCTAATCTACATTATAACTCCAAAAGTACCGTATGGCCCCTAATTTAATATGTTGCTGATGCGTTTCGCACTTACATCAGCGCTTTTCAGAGATGAAAAACGTCACATCTCGGCTTGAGAACTGACATATGTGATTCACTGGGATAGATACACAATAATGCTGCATGTGCAAATGCAAATATGAACTAGACTCTTCAAGCATCCATCTGGTCACTAAATAATGGCATACGCTGCAGTAGCAAGAGTTGCTAAACAAATATACCTAAAGCTTTCAATAAGCGCTACTGAACCAGATGCATAACACAGGGCTGTGCATTGATCATTTTATAAAGATACTTACATTAAAATTGAGTGATACTACAGGACCTCATATTTGTAAATTGATTTTGTGCCTTTTTATTTTCAAATAAACTTTAAAGGGACAGTTTACACTATTTCTCCCCTTTAATATATTCCCAATGATCCATTTTACCTAGTGGAGTGTATTAAAATGTTTACAAATAGCTATTTTGTCTTTATTTTGGTATTTGAAATAGATAATTTTGCCTGTGGTATCCCTACCTATACTAATCTGGTTCTTGTTTAGTTCTTTTGAAGCCTCAAAGGATATAGTCAGACACAATTCAGCAGGATCAGGCACGTATGCTGTAAACAGATTTTCTTTGGGACAAGACCTCACAATATATTTAATCAACTCTATATTTAACCAGGTCTTCTAAAGTTAAAATAAAACAATAAGTATATGCAGGTTTACAGGAGTTACAGCAGGGCCTCCTTTACACAAGTAAAATATATACAGACCTTGCAAGCGTGTGGAGTTTTGACAGGACCTATAAACCTGAAGAATCTATTTAAAACGTGCAGCACAAAAGGTCAGATAACTGTTTACATACAGCCTATTACAGGGTTTCTAAATCGAGTGGTTCAGCAGATGACACATTTACTTAAAGCTATTTTGAGTATGATGATTTATAAGACCACAATCATATTGTGTGAGCACAGGTGAGCCTTGTTCATAAAAACGTCCGATACAGCTTCTCATGCTATTTGGTTCCTAGGGAGACCTCTAATGCCCCCTGCTTCTCCAACAGATAAGACTTACACTTTGTGCTCCAGCCTGACGGTATCCCCATGCTTCACAAACTCAAGTGGGGCTGCAGCATCTGAAATTAAAAGGCAGTTTGTTTGTGAGAAGTGCACCGTATTGTATATAAAAGTGCCAAGATGGAAGCTTAAAACTCAGACCTTTTCTAGCTGTCAATAATTCAGAATAAATACAGTAGTCTCTTTGTATTGAAAGCTATGTTTGGTGAATCCAAGACATTTTTTTACATATAGGCTAGATTTATCAAGCTAAGGCGGACAGGGGGGCATATTCGCGCCCCTGTCCGCCGCAGCTCGCTTCTGGCAGGGTGAATTTCCCCAGAGGAATTTACCATTGCACACGAGCGCAATTTTGCGCTCGTATGCAATCCCGCCCCCTGCCCACACACAGACAATCACTTGCGGGCAGGAGCTGTTAAGCTCCCTGGTTGGACTAGACTGCGGAGATTGAATTGGACCGTGCACTAGCGATTTAAACAAAGCAGTTGCTCAGAGCCTAAGGGGCTTGTATCATTTGGTAATGGATCAATTTGGTAAATGCTGACATGAAACAAGACCCACCGGCGCTCTGAGCAGCTGTAATATTTAAAATGCTTGTGCACTGAGAATATCTAGCTATGCTTCACATGCACGTGCAGAGAATAATGCTAACATTAAAAACAGTGATAACTTTTACAAGATTCATTTTTGCCAAAACATGTACAGTATATTACAAATATGTTTCTATTGAAGGATGCAAGTCATCTTTGTGCTTTGAAATTTTGACTGGAATACCCCTTTAAGGATATCAAAACATTACTACAACATGCATTTATTAATTATTTTGACTTCTGTAAAATGCCTCTGGCAATGATGGCTGTTCCACTCCCAAAAAAAGCCATTTGATAAAGTACATGGGGGGGGCAAGAATCCGAATAAGAGAGTCAACACATCAGGGTTTAATATCTACTGACAAGAAGAGACTGCTAGAGAGAAATTACCCCAGAGAAGGTAATGTCTGCTGCACTACATTTTTCCTGGCAAATGACAAGAACCTCGGATCAGGCTGGAACACTGACAAGATAGTAAGTACTTGGACAATAAAATAATGTGGGAAACTTTAACTTTGCAATAATTCAACATCCTATAATTTGTTTTTGATTGCTGATCTAGTTTAAAGCCCTTATAATTGCCCTTGCTAAGAGAAGTCACAAAATCATATGGTAATTTAAGTAGGGATCTTTCGTACATCACTTAACTCATAACAATGGGTAAGCTCATTTAAGTAAACCGCATCCAAACTGTTATTTAAAGCGACATGAAACACTAAATACATTTTATAAGAATAGTATTGAGGTTATTCTGCACCTCCCTCTAGTCATGGGTGCCGCCATATTGAAGTCTAGCCGTCACTACATTCCAGTGCTGATGTGTTTGCACGTGTGCAGCAACTCTCCTTCAGATACCTGCAGTGTAACCTAGGTTCCAAAATGGCAGCACCCATAATTAGAGCTTAACACATGAAATGTATTTACTGTTAATTGTTTCTTTAATATTGCTGCTTAGATAGAAAATTAGTTATTGAATTGGGGACTGTTTATTTCTTCCCATATTGGGGAGGTTTTTCTCTAACTTGCATTCAATAGTTTATGTTGTTGCGCCACAAATTTTTGTTAAAGGGACAGTAAACACTTAGATTTTAATAAAAAATGTTTAATTATACGTATTAAAACAACTTTGCATTACACTACAAAGCACTACTTCTGCAAGGCTGAGCATAGTTAGGGGCTGCATATGTGAATAGCCACCAATCACAAGCTTATTTTCTTATTGTAGATCTAGGTCTCTTTAAAGGGACACTAAATCCAATTTTTTTCTTTTATGATTCAGACAGAGCATGCAATTTTAAACAACTTTCTAATTTACTCCTATTATCAATTTTTCTTCTTCTTTCTCTTGCTATCTTTATTTAAAAAGCAGGAATGTAAAGCTTAGAAGCCGGACCATTTTTGGTTCAGAACCTGGGTTATGCTTGCTTATTGGTGGCTAAATGTAGCCGCCAATAAGCAAACGCAATACAGGGTGCAGAACCTAAAATGGCCGGCTCCTAAGCTTTAAATTCCTGCTTTTTAAATAAAGATAGCAGGAGAATGAAGAAAAATTAATAGTAGGAGTAAATTGGAAAGTTGCTTAAAATTGCATGCTCTGTCTGAATCATAAAAGAAGACATTTGGGTTTAGTGTCCCTTTAAGTATAATGTATGTGTGGGTAATTCAATTACAATATATATATATATTTTAAATACAGTTTAACGGTGTAAACTAGGTAGTTTTAAGTGGTTATATTCTGACATTTTAGTTATTGATTTCACAGTAACACTAAGTAATTACCAAGTTATTGTTAAATGGAAGTCTCCTTATCAAATTTAGTTTTTATACAGTTTTACCATGTGATCACTTCTGTAGGATAACAAACTGGTCATCTTGTGGTAAGGATTTCATGCCAAGACCAATTTTCATTAGTGGAACTGCTGGCTGGCAGGGCCTGCTACTCAATTGTTCACTATAACTGTTACGATGCATATCTCATACTTCTGTTTATAGCGCTGCAAATCTGTTGGCGCTCTACAAATAACTGATGACAATAAATAATAATGAATAATTAGCGCTTTTAGATCCATTTATTTGCAGAAATAATTTGACAAAATAGCAAGATATAATGTGATCATCGGTTTACACTTTATATATATTTCAACCTTTCAGATGCTCTGGACCAATAACCTACATTTCTGATATACTGAAGAACAGCCAGGATCGGATTGATGAGCTGATTGCCAATTATTAATTCTGCTTTGCTGATTTTTTTTGCTATTACCCTACTCAAAAAGGATGATCTTCCTGCAGTAATTCTGAAGTAATCGATGACTCCAAGACTAGTCATCAGAAGTCATCCTGAAGTATGCCCATAGGCCAAAATATTTAAATGAGATGAGTCTAGAGTCATTGACTGGATGTTCATGCTTATGAAGTAATCAGTAACGTAATCTGCTAATCATTCTGTAATCATCACCCAGAATTTGTTACCTTAGCTGATGACTTTACAAACCTGACGTGCAAATTACTTCTTCAGTAGTGTCATGATCATCAAATGACTACAAGATGGTCTCTAAAGTCTTGTGTATTCTTTATTGCTATTTTCTCCTTTTCAACAATCTCACAAAAAAAAAATATTTGGATACTCCAGGCAGCAAGCCATTTTTTTTACCCACCGTAATCACTGTCATGTTTCTTTATAATCCACAGATTGTTCTGATCCTTATGTGAATATGTAGTGACCTGCAGAGACAAAATATGTGTAGTGTAAAATCTGTGCACTCCAACACAGTCATTGATTACAGATTGAATTGAGCAAACTGAAAATTAAACGTTAAATCAAACTTTGCATTTAAAGGGACACTCAAGTAAAAACAAACTTTTATGATTCAGAAAGAGCATGTGTTTTATTAATTTCCTCTCATACCCATTTATTATTTAGCTCTCAAATCCTTCTGTACATCTTTTTGCTCCCTTGTTATAACTCTTTCATTCCTTCGTGGGTTCACTTACATCAATCATCTACTCAGTACCAAGCCATACAGTCCCTCACACAACTAAGAGTAACCAACAAAAAAGGAACTAAAAGCTGGAAATCAAATATAGAGCATCTCAGTTTTAACGTGTGATACTGTGTTTGTCTAATAAGTGCACATTAGTTATTTATGTGCACTTAACCAATTGTTTACTTTAGTTTGAATCAAAGGTGCACTCTTATTTTAAACTATGGCCTTGATCAGTGTTTTTCAACCAGTGTGCCGTGAGAGATCCTCAGGTGTGCCGCGGCAGACTGACAACAGTGTGACATTTTTTTTTAATTTTGCTTGTTTTTTATTCTGGGCCGTTTTTTTATTTTGAGTGAGATGATGACTGAGGGTAACATTGTAGTGGCATCTCACTCCCCCAACCTGTGTTCACACTTGGAAGGAACCCCCACCCACCACAACACGTGTCTAGTGCCGGCTCTACACGCCGCGACACTTCAATCCCCCATGCATGCTGGTGCAGCTTTGCTCCTCCTACAGAACAGTTCCAGCCTTTTTCAAATTTTTAAATATTGGGAGGTATGTGACAGGCTCATCAGGCATCATTTACAACCATGACATATTGACATTCATTCAGACAATCATTATGATTGATTGTGAATGAATGTCAATATGTCATGTATAGTTTGTAGGAGGCATGGCATGACAGCACAGTACAGTCAGTACAGTGTGTGTGTGTGTATATGTATGTATATATATATATATATATATATATATATATATATATATATATATATATATATATATATACATACATATACATACATACATACATACACACACACACACCGGTATATATATACACACACACACATATACACTGTATTAGGTTACAATGTGTGATTTTGTAAAATTTTGGGATGGTGGTGTGCCGCAGGATTTTTTAATGTAAAAAAAAAAGTGTGCCACGGCAAAAAAAAAGATTGAAAATCACTGGCCTAGATAATGATGGGGTGAAGAGCGAGAGAGAGATTATATACACACATAAGAGCTAGCATATAAACTCTTACCTAAGATATTCTGTAAAAATGTAAGAATTCTGGAAATTCTAAAGGAATGCCAGCTAAAGCCCTGTTTTTCACAACAGTAAAGAAAAACAAGAAAAATCTATCACAAGATTTGGAAAGTAACAGGCTTTCTGGCCTGAATTAAGGTTTGAACAACAGCACCAGAAAAACTTTTGTTTTAAAATTAGGCATTCAATCTCTAAGCCTTCAAGCCGAGAGACACAAGATCTTGATGACAGAAGGGGGCCTTAATACAGTAGGTTGTGTCTTAGTTGAAGAGACCCCAGTAGACAACTGAACTAGATCTGCAAACCAAGTTCTGCGTGACCAAGCAGGAGCATTCAGAATTACTGATGATGGTTCTCGTTTGATTCAAGGTATCACTCTTGGGAGCAAAACAGTCAGAGAAAATATGTAAGCAAGATAAAATGACCATATCATCTATCAACTCCACCACCTGTGGATCCCTCGATCTTGCAAAGTATCAGGGAAGTTTTATATTTAAACGAGAATCCATCAGAACTATCTCTGGTAGACCACAAAGATCTAAAAAGATCTTCTGGTTGAAGACATCTAGATGGAGAGACCATTCACCTGGATGAAGGGATTGGCGACTGCTTTCCAGTTGTTAACACCTGGGATATGACCATCAGATATTGTTCTCTGTCCAAGTGAAATTCTGGGAACCTAATTTGTGATTGCAAGGTCCCCTTGATGATTGCTATAGGCCACCGTTGTGACATTGTCTTTTCTTTCAGGAGAGGCCAGCTCTGAAGGGTCCTAAAAATTGCACATAATTCTAAGATATTTATTGGTAACCTCGTCTCTTGAAAAACACCAAACTCCTTTGTGCTCTCCTGGACCCCCAATAATGTACCCCAACCCGAGAGACTTGCATCTTATTGAAACTATTGTCCAGGTTAGGTATTCAAAGGACACCTCCAGAGAAATGGTTTTTAGCATTAATCTTTATATCAATGATTGCATCACAAATGAAGGCATTTAGCAGACTTATGTTGAAAATATTCCTCTACAGAATCGTGCGATAGGTCATTATGTGATTCTCACACTACAAAGTAGAGACTGCAGCCAGACAAGCGATACGGATTGCTGGTCTGAACCAAAAAACAACTTGTTACAAAGCCTGTGAAAGGAGTCAGGGTCGGAATCTATAAGTAGGTGTTCAGTTGATCTGATCTTCTGAGATTCAGAGTTGCTAGATAAGCTGACTTTAGGATGAGCATCAGAAACAGTTTGTGGTTACTTGGAGGAGGCATAGCCGCCAGCATCTCAGAAACAGTTGAGCGCACAAATCTTTAAATCCTGGAGCAAAACCTTGAACAGAACAAACAGAGGGAGGACTGATTCCTTTAGAGGCAAGGACAGCATTAGACGGATAAAAAGCATAAGTTGATCTATATAGAAATGGCAAAGTTGAGCTGGGGGTTAACAGAAACCAGCTTGCAAAAAATACATTTAACAGTAAATAAGTGATCAGAGGATCTACCCTGTAAAGCAGTGTTTCTCAACTCCAGTCCTCAGGACCATTGACAGGCAAGAGTTTCATTATATCTTAACTAGGCTACAGGTGAACTAATCATCTGAAGGGTGAGAGCAAGTTAGTAACCATGGTTACTAATCAGCTAATTATTTCACCTGAGCTCTAGTTAAGATATAATGAATATCTGGCCTGTTAAGGGTCCTAAAGGATCTAAAAAGTAATGGGGACGGTTCCAGCATGCTCCATTACAGGTAGAATAGAGACAGTAGAAGAAATAAACCACAATTAAAACATAAGTTTACTGCAGTATAAATGGAGACATTAATATATAGGAAAAAACTCAGGGACTTACAGCAGTAAAGTCAGAGAGAAAAGAGACAAAGTAATGGAATAGGAGAAATAAGAAACCCACTCAGCTAAAATAAATATGTGCACTGAAATAAAACACCCCTTCCTCTTGTAGCTAAGAAAATCTTACCCCCTCATGAAGAGAAACCGTGGGAATAGTGAACAATGGAGCTGAAAAAGAAGTCAGTAACCGTCAGAGCGCAGTTCTGAAGAGAATGCGAGAAATAGTGCGGTGGGAAAGGAATTAACCCCACAGAGCAACATGGCGATGAGAACTAGAAGCCAGAGTGTGACAACTGAAAACGCAGCACTAAGCTGACAGAAAGGATGTAAGCTGACGCGTAGGAGTTGGATCGCGCTACAGTGCTGACAAAAATAATGTTTGAAAACACAAATATTGGTAGTCAAGTATAAAAAGTCAGTATAAAAACAATAAAATGCATCCAAAGTGGGAACGTCCTAGTCCAAAAGCCTGTCTCCCAGTAGCATCTAGACAATAAATCAATATATTTGTATAGTGTATACTGTGATATGACTGCAAAGGCCTGTGAAATGTCCCCTGGCTATTAAATACAAATGTGTAAGTGTACCTGTTAATAGCCTGCGGGGTTTGTGAGTGCCAGTGTACTATGTCTTTATGTACCTTACTAGCATTCACTTTACGGAGCATACCAGCTGCAATTGACTGTGTACAGTAGAGAGCCCATCCAGAGATGTATACATCACAGCAGAGAATTTAAGTAAAGAGTATATTGATGACACAACAGGAGGAGGATAAGGGATCAGTCACGGCAACACCTGTGGCAGGCTTGTGATTAACACCTTAACAGGAGTGATTGTGTCACTACCCAGTACTCCAATGTCTCAGTAGCAGCTCAGAGGTGGAAAATGGGCCTCACATCGGTCTGAGGACCCCTCTCAATAAAGAATTAGGAGAACCTCAATTCTTCACCTTCCTCCTGTGGAGGCAAAAGACTGACATACCAGAGAGGTGGGAGGCATTAAGGTTTGGGAATACAGTATATATAAAATTCTGTTTATATTTTAGTAGAATACTTTATTTTAATATATTTTACATGTGTTTTGTGGAACTTTTATTTTAACCCTAAAACTTTACATCAGGTCTACGGTCAAGCTTAATCATTTAGTGCTAATTTTGAAATAGTAATTATCAATATTTATCACGGTCGCGATGTCCATTGAAAGTATAGGGTGCTCTAAAGCGATGTCAGTCACGCTAAACCTTCTCTGGTTAATTTGTTTTACCGTGGACTTGTAATGTCCGGCAATATTAATATCATGGCCCGTGCTATCATTAGAGCTCATCTGGGCCTATATCATTTTGCACTTGATGGCCAGCGAATTCAAGCTGTATCTAAGAATTTGTTAACAATTATACCTGTGCATACTGAATGAATAAATCCTGGCCTAATTTGGGTAAAGAAAAAAAAAACACAGAGAATTACATACATGCTGATATTACTTTTGCAAATATAAAAAAAAATTGCTTCTGGGATAAAGACTTTGTTTACTCCTGAATACTTCTATATTTGTGGTTCATAATGACCTGCTGCTGACGTGCTCCGACTCCTTCTGGATATAAGTGCCAATGTGAGTGCAGATACCCAGCAGCGGTGCGAAGACTTTTCATAGTTATAGCTGAACCATAAGCCAAGTCTGGAAGAGATATAAATGTTGTGCTTATTTTTCCATGTAACAACAACAAACAAATAGCTGGGGCTCCCCACATTCTGTAACGATAAGCACAAGGCATAGAGGTTAATAAGGCTGTCAACAGAACATACAGATACTCACACTGGGGCATTGAGGCATTGTGCAGGTTGTTTCCAATTAAACGAGACTGAAATGCTGAGCTGAAAAACCCATCTCCTGGGCCACTGGGAGATATAGGAACAAAGAAAGGTTTGGGTATGAATATAATAATAGTACTGAATGATTTACTCTTAATTTCCTGATATAACAATGTTTTTAGCATCAAAACACTATATAGTCTAGTTTCTTTATTACAAGCCCACAATGTCTTGATTTTAGTGGTGGGCCCAAAAAAATTACAAGTGTTCAGAAAATATCTAATTTTATCACCAACAGCTGACGGACCTATCAACAATGCACTTACTGTTAGGTCTTAGATTTCAGCTAAAATATACTGGATTTTTTGTGAAGATTTTCAATAGATTTAAGTTTTCTGAGGGTCCTCACAAGATTTGGTAATGTACTTAATGCATGTGTGTTATGAGTGTCTTTGTGCGCGCGAGTGTCTTTGTGCGCGCGAGTGTCTTTGTGCGCGCGAGTGTGTACGAGGGAGTAACTTTTCTGTATTTTGCTTAATGTGAGGTAGGCCCATAGCTAATTTTGTACCTCTTTAAGTGTGTGGGCATTGCTCATAGCTACATGTGGGTGAGAAGCCTTCATGCAAGTCACATGAAGCTAGACCACTGGTTTTCAAACCTGTCCTCAGGCCTCCCTCACAGGCCAGATTATGAGGATATCTGAACTGGAGCACAGGTGAAATAATCAGCTGATTAGCAAATATGGTTATTTTACCTGCTCTCACCCGAGGTATTACTGAAAACCTGACCTGTTGGGAATAGTCTAACCATTAGTTATAAGCATAGCTACAAAAGCTGAAGTTACTTATTTTTTGCTAATAATCCCTCTCACTTGTGCGGTATATTGATGGATGGAAAACAAAACAATCGTACACCCATCTGACAAGTGGTTTGTTTTGTACTATATTATAATAATGTAGGTTGTGAAAAAAAAAATCCAATGCAAAAAAGGGATCCCAGGTGAAAAATAAAGTTTAATAAGCTCTGTTCTATAAATAAAAGCATGCTTAATTAGTTAATCAACACACACACTATATATATATATATATATATATATATATATATATATATATATATATTATTATCTCACTTATACATATATGCATGATGAAACATGAGCCTAATAAAATATCTTCCATAGTACTGAAATAAATACCTATGTATTTATTAAGACTTAATACAGTTTAATAAAAAAGTATGTCTGGTCCCACTCCATTTACAGACAAAATAATATGTACAGTTTACCTTTTATTGAGTGCAGTGAAATGTGCAGCAAAAATGATTGAATAGAGGATAAGAGGCAACAGGATTAAGCAGAGTATACGGGAAACCAAGTGCCGTAAAACAACATCCTGTGAATCCGCAAAGACAAGAAGCAGTTAGGCATACAAGGCGGGACTTATTCACATGCATCTCAATGTTGGGGCAAACGGAAGCTGCTTTTATAAAATATTTCTCTATAATCTCATTGGAGTATTAACTAAAGCAATCTTAAAACAGGCTTATATTATTATTATACTTTATTTATGAAGCGCTATCATATTCTGCAGCGCTGTCCATGAATACAGATCATTTAAATAAAACAATAGTATAAAACTTCTAAGACTAAGAGACAGGTCAGAATTTACAAACACATACAGGAGGAATCGAGGGCCCTATTCCCGTGGGAACTTACAATCTAGAATTATATGCCAATTTCTAAGCCCTTGAAGGCCACCTCTTATCTCAGTGCATTTTGACAGTTTTTCACAGCTAGAAAGTGTTAGTTCAAGTGTGCCATATAGATAAATAACTTCATGGGAGTGAGCAAAATGTTATGAATCAGCACTGATTGGCTAAATTGCAAGTCTGTCAAAAGAACGGAGATAAGGGGGCAGTCTTGGGAGGCTTAAATACAAGGTAATCACAGAGGTAAAAAGTGTAATATAACCGTGTTTGTTATGCAAATCTTGGAAATGGGTAATAAAACGATTATCTTTTTAAACAATAACAATTCTAGAGTAGATAGTCCCTTTAATTTTGACTTTTGTATCTATTTAACTAGACTTTCCAGTTATATCTTTAACAAATCAAGTTGCTTTACTAACTCATACTCCAGCTCATCTGACAAGTATGAATAGTTTAGCAAATAGAGCTTAAATGAATACTCAAGTCAAACTTTTACGAGTAAGATAGAGAAGCAGTTGTAAGACACTTTCCAATTTTCTTCCATTATCAAATTTTGCAGAGTCTTTATATTCACACGTTCTGGGGTCCTACTGAGCATGTGCACAAGCTCACAGGGTATATGTATACTAGTCGGATTGGCTGGTGTCTGTCACATGATACAGGAGGCCGTAAAATGTGAGGGAGAAAAAAACATTTGGCAGAAAAAATAAAAAAATAAAATCTACTGTTGCTGCTTATTGAAATTTCAGAGTAGGTGTTAAAACATTGTCTTTTTATAATGCACCTGTTAATTATGCAATTCTACTGCATTGAGTGGTCCTTTAAGGGACATAAAAGTACAAAAAGAAAAAAAAGGAGTATTTTATTGTTGCACTATTGTTTGTACATAATTGCATGCTTAATCCCTGCAAAGCACTGCTCAAATGGGAGCTAGCTGAGCACATTTGGTGAGCCAATTACAAGAGGCATGTGTGTGTAACCCCCAATCACCAGCTACAAATGCTTTTTCAACATGATTTAAAAAATTTACTTTCCTATCACTTTAATATATATATATTATATATCAATATATATTTGGGTGGATTGTATATATATTATATAATATATACAATCCTCCATAGCTTGCATTCACACTTAAATTCAAATGCTCTGGAATGGGAGCCGTTATAAAGACATTTGCTTAAAGGGGACAGTCTAGTCAAAATTAAACTTTCATAATTCAGATAGGGCATGTACTTTTAAACAACCTTTCAATTTACTGTTATCATCAAATTTGCTTTGTTCTCTTGGTATTCTTAGTTGAAAGCAAACCCTAGGTAGGCTCATATGCCAATTCCTAAGCCCTTTAAGGCCACCTCTCATCTCATAGCATTTTACAGTTTTTCACAATTAGAGGGCATTAGTTCATGTGTGCCATATAGATAACATTTTGCTCACACCTGTGGAGTTACTTATGAGAGGGCACTGATTGGCTAAATTGCAAGTGTCAAAAGAACTGAGATAAGGGGGCAGTCTTCAGAGACTTAGATACAAGGTAATCAAATGGGTAAAAAGTGTATCAAAGTGAAAGTCAATCCTAGCGTTTGTGAAACAAATAAAGGGGACTTTCAGTCATGAAGTATAAAATACTTCATGCTGAAAGATCCTTTGTTTCAAGCGTTCGTCGTTCTGAGCTGCTCGAGAGGTGACGTTTCCACCTCTTAGCAAATAGCTGTGCGGAAAATCCGGATGCCAAGGGCGCCAAGCTGGATTTCCCACATATATATTGACTCAAGGAGAAAAGTTCATCTCTCTAGCAAAACAGCGATCTGCAGTGGGCTGTCTGAGCAGCTCAGAACGGCGAACGCTTGAAACAAGTTAAGGAGCTTTCAGCATGAAGTATTTTATACTTCATGAATAAAAGTCACCTTTATTTGTTTCAATAGCCAATCTTAGCATTTCACAAACACTAGGATTGACTTTCACTTTAAAACAACCGTGTTTCTTATGCAAATCTGGGGAAAGGGTAATAAAAACATAATTTATGCTTACCTGATAAATTTATTTCTCTTGTAGTGTATCCAGTCCACGGATCATCCATTACTTATGGGATATTAACTCCTCCCCAACAGGAAGTGCAAGAGGATTCACCCAGCAGAGCTGCTATATAGCTCCTCCCCTAACTGCCATTACCAGTCATTCGACCGAAAACATGCAGAGAAAGGAAAACCATAGGGTACAGTGGTGACTGTAGTTTAATGGAAAAATTACCTGCCTTAAAGTGACAGGGCGGGCCGTGGACTGGATACACTACAAGAGAAATAAATTTATCAGGTAAGCATAAATTATGTTTTCTCTTGTTAAGTGTATCCAGTCCACGGATCATCCATTACTTATGGGATACCAATACCAAAGCTAAAGTACACGGATGACGGGAGGGACAGGCAGGCTCTTTATACGGAAGGAACCACTGCCTGAAGAAACTTTCTCCCAAAAACAGCCTCCGAAGAAGCAAAAGTGTCAAATTTGTAAAATTTGGAAAAAGTATGAAGAGAAGACCAAGTTGCAGCCTTGCAAATCTGTTCAACAGAAGCCTCATTCTTAAAGGCCCAAGTGGAAGCCACAGCTCTAGTAGAATGTGCTGTAATTCTTTCAGGAGGCTGCTGTCCAGCAGTCTCATAGGCTAACCGTATTATGCTACGAAGCCAAAAGGAGAGAGAGGTAGCCGAAGCTTTTTGACCTCTCCTCTGACCAGAATAAACGACAAACAGGGAAGACGTTTGTCGAAAATCCTTAGTTGCCTGTAGATAAAATTTCAGGGCACGGACTACATCTAGATTGTGTAGCAGACGTTCCTTTTTCGAAGAAGGATTAGGACACAAAGATGTAACCACAATCTCTTGATTGATATTCCTGTTAGTGACCACCTTAGGTAGGAACCCAGGTTTAGTACGCAGAACTACCTTGTCTGAATGAAAAATCAGATAAGGAGAATCACAATGTAAGGCAGATAACTCAGAGACTCTTCGAGCCGAGGAAATCGCCATTAAAAACAGAACTTTCCAAGATAACAACTTGATATCAATGGAATGAAGGGGTTCAAACGGAACCCCCTGTAAAACATTAAGAACTAAGTTCAAACTCCATGGTGGAGCAACAGTTTTAAACACAGGCTTGATCCTAGCTAAAGCCTGACAAAAAGCTTGAACGTCCGGAACTTCTGACAGACGTTTGTGTAAAAGAATGGACAGAGCTGAAATCTGTCCCTTTAAGGAACTAGCGGATAAACCCTTTTCTAAACCTTCTTGTAGAAAAGACAATATCCTCGGAATCCTAACCTTACTCCATGAGTAACTCTTGGATTCGCACCAATATAAGTATTTGCGCCATATCTTATGGTAAATCTTTCTGGTAACAGGCTTCCTAGCCTGTATTAAGGTATCAATAACTGACTCAGAAAAACCACGTTTTGATAAAATCAAGCGTTCAATTTCCAAGCAGTCAGCTTCAGAGAAATTAGATTTTGATGTTTGAAGGGACCCTGGATCAGAAGGTCCTGTTTCAGAGGTAGCGACCAAGGTGGACAGGATGACATGTCCACTAGATCTGCATACCAAGTCCTGCGTGGCCATACAGGCGCTATTAGAATCACTGATGCTCTCTCCTGTTTGATTCTGGCAATCAATCGAGGAAGCATCGGGAAGGGTGGAAACGCATAAGCCATCCCGAAGGTCCAAGGTGCTGTCAAAGCATCTATCAGAACCGCTCCCGGATCCCTGGATCTGGACCCGTAACGAGGAAGCTTGGCGTTCTGTCGAGACGCCATGAGATCTATCTCTGGTTTGCCCCAACGTCGAAGTATTTGGGCAAAGACCTCCGGATGAAGTTCCCACTCCCCCGGATGAAAAGTCTGACGACTTAAGAAATCCGCCTCCCAGTTCTCCACTCCCGGGATGTGGATTGCTGACAGGTGGCAAGAATGAGACTCTGCCCAGCGAATTATCTTTGATACTTCCATCATTGCTAGGGAGCTTCTTGTCCCTCCCTGATGGTTGATGTAAGCTACAGTCGTGATGTTGTCCGACTGAAACCTGATGAACCCCCGAGTTGTTAACTGGGGCCAAGCCAGAAGGGCATTGAGAACTGCTCTCAATTCCAGAATGTTTATTGGTAGGAGACTCTCCTCCTGATTCCATTGTCCCTGAGCCTTCAGAGAATTCCAGACAGCGCCCCAACCTAGTAGGCTGGCGTCTGTTGTTACAATTGTCCAGTCCGGCCTGCTGACTGGCATCCCCCTGGACAGATGTGGCCGAGAAAGCCACCATAGAAGAGAATTTCTGGTCTCTTGATCCAGATTCAGAGTAGGGGACAAGTCTGAGTAATCCCCATTCCACTGACTTAGCATGCACAATTGCAGCGGTCTGAGATGTAGACGTGCAAAGGGTACTATGTCCATTGCTGCTACCATTAAGCCGATCACCTCCATGCATTGAGCTACTGACGGGTGTTGAATGGAATGAAGGACACGGCATGCATTTTGAAGCTTTGTTAACCTGTCTTCTGTCAGGTAAATCTTCATTTCTACAGAATCTATAAGAGTCCCCAAGAAGGGAACTCTTGTGAGTGGAAAGAGAGAACTCTTCTTTTCGTTCACCTTCCATCCATGCGACCTTAGAAATGCCAGTACTAACTCTGTATGAGACTTGGCAGTTTGAAAGCTTGAAGCTTGTATCAGAATGTCGTCTAGGTACGGAGCTACCGCAATTCCTCGCGGTCTTAGTACCGCCAGAAGAGCACACAGAACCTTTGTGAAGATTCTCGGAGCCGTAGCCAATCCGAATGGAAGAGCTACAAACTGGTAATGCCTGTCTAGAAAGGCAAACCTTAGATACCGGTAATGATCTTTGTGAATCGGTATGTGAAGGTAAGCATCCTTTAAATCCACTGTGGTCATGTACTGACCCTTTTGGATCATGGGTAAAATTGTCCGAATAGTTTCCATTTTGAACGATGGAACTCTTAGGAATTTGTTTAGGATCTTTAAATCCAAGATTGGCCTGAAAGTTCCCTCTTTTTTGGGAACCACAAACAGATTTGAGTAAAACCCTTGTCCTTGTTCCGACCGCGGAACCGGATGGATCACTCCCATTAATAAAAGATCTTGTACGCAGCGTAGAAACGCCTCTTTCTTTATTTGGTTTGTTGACAACCTTGACAGATGAAATCTCCCTCTTGGGGGAGAGAATTTGAAGTCTAGAAGGTATCCCTGAGATATGATCTCTAACGCCCAGGGATCCTGGACATCTCTTGCCCAAGCCTGGGCGAAGAGAGAAAGTCTGCCCCCCACTAGATCCGTTCCCGGATCGGGGGCCCTCGATTCATGCTGTCTTAGGGGCAGCAGCAGGTTTCCTGGCCTGCTTGCCCTTGTTCCAGGACTGGTTAGGTCTCCAGCCTTGTCTGTAGCGAGCAACAGCTCCTTCCTGTTTTGGTGCAGAGGAAGTTGATGCTGCTCCTGCTTTGAAATTACGAAAGGAACGAAAATTAGACTGTCTAGCCTTAGGTTTGGCTCTGTCTTGAGGCAGGGCATGGCCTTTACCTCCTGTAATGTCAGCGATAATTTCTTTCAACCCGGGCCCGAATAAGGTCTGCCCTTTGAAAGGTATATTAAGCAATTTAGAAGTAACGTCAGCTGACCAGGATTTTAGCCACAGTGCTCTGCGTGCCTGAATGGCGAATCCGGAATTCTTAGCCGTAAGTTTAGTTAAATGTACTACGGCATCTGAAATAAATGAGTTAGCTAACTTAAGGGCTTTAAGCTTGTGTGTAATCTCATCTAATGGAGCTGATTCAAGTGTCTCTTCCAGAGACTCAAACCAAAATGCTGCTGCAGCCGTGACAGGCGCAATGCATGCAAGAGGTTGCAATATAAAACCTTGTTGAACAAACATTTTCTTAAGGTAACCCTCTAACTTTTTATCCATTGGATCTGAAAAGGCACAGCTATCCTCCACCGGGATAGTGGTACGCTTAGCTAAAGTAGAAACTGCTCCCTCCACCTTAGGTACCGTTTGCCATAAGTCCCGTGTGGTGGCGTCTATTGGAAACATCTTTCTAAATATCGGAGGGGGTGAGAACGGCACACCGGGTCTATCCCACTCCTTAGTAACAATTTCAGTAAGTCTCTTAGGTATAGGAAAAACGTCAGTACTCGCCGGTACCGCAAAATATTTATCCAACCTACACATTTTCTCTGGTATTGCAACTGTGTTACAATCATTCAGAGCCGCTAACACCTCCCCTAGTAATACACGGAGGTTTTCCAGCTTAAATTTAAAATTTGAAATATCTGAATCCAGTTTGTTTGGATCAGAACCGTCACCCGCAGAATGAAGCTCTCCGTCCTCATGTTCTGCAAATTGTGACGCAGTGTCTGACATGGCCCTAATATTATCAGCGCACTCTGTTCTCACCCCAGAGTGATCACGCTTACCTCTTAGTTCTGGTAATTTAGCCAAAACTTCAGTCATAACAGTAGCCATATCCTGTAATGTGATTTGTAATGGCCGCCCAGATGTACTCGGCGCTACAATATCACGCACCTCCCGAGCGGGAGATGCAGGTACTGACACGTGAGGCGAGTTAGTCGGCATAACTCTCCCCTCGTTGTTTGGTGAAATATGTTCAATTTGTACAGATTGACTTTTATTTAAAGTAGCATCAATACAGTTAGTACATAAATTTCTATTGGGCTCCACTTTGGCTTTAGCACATATAGCACAGATATCTTCCTCTGAATCAGACATGTTTAACACACTAGCAAATAAACTAGCAACTTGGAAAGTAATTTACTATAATATGAAAACGTACTGTGCCTATAAGAAGCACAGAAAAAGTTATGACAGTTGAAAATTAATAAACTGAAAAGTTATAGCATCAAATCTTTGTAAAAAAACACAATTTTAGCAAAGGATTGCTCCCATTAGCAAAGGATAACTAAACCTGATAGCAGAAAAAAAAAATAAATACAGAAATAAACTGGTTTTTTTTATCACAGTCAACTACAATCTCACAGCTCTGCTGTGAGTGATTACCTCCCTCAAAACAAGTTTTGAAGACCCCTGAGTTCTGTAGAGATGAACCGGATCATGCAGGGAAGACAAACTTCTGACTGAATTTTTTGATGCGTAGCAAAAGCACCAAAAAAGGTCCCTCCCCCTCACACATAACAGTGAGAGAGATCAGTAAACTGTCATAAATTAAATAAAACGACTGCCAAGTGGAAAAAAATAGTGCCCAAAACATTTTTTCACCCAGTACCTCAGAAAATTAAACGATTTTACATGCCAGCAAAAAACGTTTAACATTAATAAATTGAGTGTTATTAAAAAGCCTGTTGCTAGTCCCTGCAAATTAGGCTAAAGTTTTATGCATACAGTATAATTCCAGTGAAGTGCCATTCCCCAGAATACTGAAGTGTAAAATATACATACATGACAGCCTGATACCAGTTGCTGCTACTGCATTTAAGGCTGAGTTTACATTATATCGGTATGGCAGAATTTTCTCATCAATTCCATTGTCAGAAAATAATAAGCTGCTACATACCTCTTTGCAGATTAATCTGCCCGCTGTCCCCTGATCTGAAGTTTACCTCTCCTCAGATGGCCGAGAAACAGCAATATGATCTTAACTACTCCGGCTAAAATCATAGAAAAACTCAGGTAGATTCTTCTTCAAATTCTACCAGAGAAGGAATAACACACTCCGGTGCTATTATAAAATAACAAACTTTTGATTGAAGGTATGAAACTAAGTATAATCACCACAGTCCTCTCACACATCCTATCTATTCGTTGGGTGCAAGAGAATGACTGGTAATGGCAGTTAGGGGAGGAGCTATATAGCAGCTCTGCTGGGTGAATCCTCTTGCACTTCCTGTTGGGGAGGAGTTAATATCCCATAAGTAATGGATGATCCGTGGACTGGATACACTTAACAAGAGAAAGGGATTATATTTTTTTTTTTAAACAACAATTCTGGAGTAGACATAACTGAAGCTAAAACACACGTTTCTTTATGAATTACGAGCTAAGGGCTACTGTGCAAAATCTGAAACACTGCATCCATCTTGCACCTACCATTGTAAGACTTAGCTCCCCCAACAGCTGCCACAGGTCCTGAGCCGTGTTCAGACCCACCATAATAACAACAAAGAGTCCAACAAATTTGACTCCTAGAGCTCCAGCCAAATTAACACCAGTCAGACTCAGCCACAACCACCAGGAGGAGCTAAACGGCCTGGAAAAAAAAAAAAAAGTACAGCATGTTTTTTAGCCATGAATTAACCCCTTAGCTGACACAGAGGTCTGCAGTGAATTGCTATGTAGGAGTATTTTTTTTTTACTACAGTAAAGTATTATTATTTTATTTTCTACTCACTTTTTGGCACAGGACTGAAACTTCACCATGCACAGCACAGCTCCCATAATAAAGAACATCAGGATCGGATCCAGTAGGATATACTGTGACAAAGTGATGCAGCCAGTGTCTAAGGAAGGTGGGAAAAAAAAAATACATGCAGTGATTGATATACGCACCTAATATCAGATACAGTAGCAATGAATCTAGGGGAGACCATGTATGTAATGTAACTGTTATTCTGAGACTGAAAATAATTAGCCCTAGTTGGGGTGAATAGGACAAGGGAGCAGGCTGGTAACTGTCCCCCGGGCAGAACAGTGGCTGGGAAGGGAAGATGTGATCTTCTGCAGAGATATTAGATTGCAGAGGGCATAGTGCGCCAGCTGGAAGAACAAAGCTGCACTCCCTTCACAACCAGCCTGTCCCATTGCTCAGGGAGCCTGGCTGACGTGTACACTCTGCATCCTAAAATGTTCACAAAAGAGTCACTTAGCAAAGACTGAAGTACAACTTAAAAAATAAGAATATTCATAAAAGATGAGACCTCATCCTGCCGTACAACTGATAGATTCAAATGTTTCTAATATTTTTCAAAAACCAGGTTTTTCGTTGTCTAGCACCACATAATAATCACAGGGACCCCTGTAGGAAATCTGTTATTGCCCCTGGACAAGTCAGCACACGGTTAAAAAAAGAATATGTCCAAATTTTGATATGATGCATATGAATACAATGTCAATGAAACATTAAAAAATATTGTTTTGCTAGCGGAATTTTTTTTTTAAAATAAGATTATATATATATCCCTTTGCATTTCTCTGTATAACTATCTCTGTAATGCATGTATCCCTCCCTGTAAATGTATTCTTCTTGTTTAATACAGAGTTTCCTATAAATCCTCATGTTTTACTTTGATTCTTATAGAACTCAGCCGAGGACGGTTAAACAAAATTACGTCTAAAGTTAAAAACAAAGAAAGGCACATTTCTCATTGTAACATTTTTTGAGAATCACATACTATGGTTTGCATGAACTATTTTAGTAGTTTATTTGAGTTCTATCTTTAGATCACTATTTCATTAAAGAAAAATGATTGTGAAAAAATTACTTACTCTAATTCAGGGGTTCTTAACCTTTTTACAATTACAGACCCCAATAGATTGCCCAATATGTCCCCATAGCCCCTCACCAGAAATCATCATCACCACCAGTCCTATTACATACCAGTCTGACTTCAAAAGTCATTAAAGGGTCACCAAACCCAAATTTTTTCTTTCTGGATTCAGAAAGAGCATGCAATTTTAAGCAACTTTCTAAATTTACTTCTATTGTCAAATTTTCTTCATTCTCTTGGTATCTTTATTTGAAAAGCAAGAATGTAAGTTTAGATGCTGGCCCATTGTTAGTGAACAACCTGGGTTGTTCTTACTGATTGGTGGATAAATTCACCCACTAATAAACAAGTCCTGTCCAGTGTTCAGAACCAAAAATTGGCTGGCTCCTTAGCTTAGATGCCTTCCTTTTTAAATAAAGATAGCAAGAGAATGAAGAAAAAAATAGGCGTAAATTAGAAAGTTGCTTAAAATTGCATTCTCTATCTGAATCACGAAAAAAAAAGTGGGTTCAGTGTCCCTTTAATAGCTAGTTTTTATCTTACACATGGATAGCTAGGAATTATTCAGAGATTCCGTCCCCTACCCCATCATTTGGTTTCTATACCACTGGTAAAGATCCCCTGAACTAATTTCTTAGAGCATGTTATTGTAGCACTGATAACACTAACTGGGTTAAACGCATAGTTAAAGTAATCAGTAGGAGTGGCAGCAGATACAGCCGGTGACCCATTCAGCAGCGTCACTAGCTCAACTGGGTAGTGCGACTGCCGCTGCTTGTTAGATCACCGGCAGTATACCAACTGCAGGAGTTAAACACATAGCATTGTGGGGTTCACTGGTGCTAAAATGACATGCTCTAGAATGTTCCATTATTAAGTGCTTGCAATGTGTATAAAAAAAAAAAATCAATCATGGTTGACATATTCTTCCATCCCTTTATCATCATATTTCCAGGCCAAACTGATGCAAATCACAGCTGCACACTCCTGCTGCATATGAAAAACATTTTCAGCACCATTTAACATGCAAATAGATTTTAAATTGCCACAATAAACAGGCTTAAACATATTATAAGTTACTGAGTAAAAGCCTCATACAAATGCTGTTGCAGGTATCTTCTATTATTTTGTTTTACTCTCTTAATTGTTTAACAATTAAGAAGATTCTGAAGAGTAAACTACTATCTTGTGTGTGTGTGTATATATATATATATATATATATATATATATATATATATATATTTTTTTTTTATTTTTTTTTTTGTGCTTACATATCAGATTCTAGAGCTTATTTATTTTATAGTTTGCATCAAGTGCAATTTTAAACAGCCTTACTTTACAATTTCATGCATTTTTGGTTCCCCTGTCTTTTGTTCTTGTTTGTATGCTGCACTGAGTCTTGAAAGTTTTCATCCCAAAAGGTGGGGCGAGACTTAAAATTTACATAAATTTGGCATCAGCGCCAAATGTGGAACTTAAAACAAATTAGCTGGTACTTCTCCTCTGCACTACCACCAGACTTGCAGTCTCTAAAGGGACATTAAACACTAAATAAATGCTAGATAGAATGATGCATTCAAAGAAAAGATTAGTCTGACAATAACATGTAGATGTATTTTATAACGTTTCATTAGCTGTTTAAATATTGAGAAAATAAGTGTAAAGTTTTAGTGTCTATAAAACAATGGGAGCTTCCATGTTGCAACTTAGTTTACCTTCTCTGCTGTGGCCAATTAAATATAATAAAACTATAAATATAATTTATATGTAAGCAATTGTGCAATAATTTGCTTTGTGTATTTTTATGTCCCTTTAAAAAAGACAAAAACAGGAGGAGGAGAGCCGTTTCACTGACATAATGGGAGACTGATCCTGTAATTGTAGCCCTGCAGTGATTTTACTCCGGCTTCTCCACCACTCCCAATTCACAACACACAGAGGATTCATTTTGTCTGCATATGGTTTAATGTACCTCATGCTGCTAATCCAATGCATCATTTTCTGTGTCTAGATATATATTTTTAGAACTTATCTTTATAAACAAGTGATCATGTCAGACTCAAAGTTGGTTAAAAGAAAATATAAATATAGATCTTGTGCTCTCAGTTTCTTAGAAAAGTTCATAGGCATGGAAAATAAATTCAAAGTCAACCCCTTAGTATGGAACGGATTAGACACCCCCTTAAAGGGACACTGAACCCAAAAAAATGTATTTTGTTATTCAGATAGAGCATGCAATTTTGAGCAACTTTCTAATTTACTCATATTATCAATGTTTCTTCGTTCTCTTGCTATTTCTATATAAAAAGAAGGCATCTAAGCTTTTTACTTGGTTCAGAACTCTGGACAGCAGTTTTTGATTGGTGGATGAATTTATCCACCAATCAGCAAGGACAACCTAGGTTGTTCACCAAGAATGGGCCGGCATCTAAACTTGCATTTCAAATAAAGATACCAAGAGAATAAAGAACATTTGATAATAGGAGTAAAATTAGAAAGTTGCTTAAAATGTCATGCTCTATCTGAATCACAAAAGAAAAAATTTTAGTTCAGTGTCCCTTTAAGGAGTGCTAAGCTGATCTTATCTATAGGTAACTAAGAAAAATTCTTACCTAAAATAATAAGCGCAGCAGTGAGTAGAGCCGCAGGCAAGGACTTAGATAGCTCCAAGACTATAAGAAAAGCAAATGGTGGGAGCCAGGAACCCATGAAGGCACATAACTGCAAAAAAAGATCCTCATATAAATTATCCACACTGTACATGATCCACCCCTGACAAACACTCCTGAGTATGTTATTTAACAAAGGCTACAAAGAGAACAAAGTAAATATAATACAAGTAAATTAGTTGTTTAACTCAGTGTTTCTCAACCGCGGTTCTCAAGTACCCCCAAAAGGCCATGTTTTTATTATAGCTGAACTAGAGCACAGGTGGAATAATCAGTTGGTCAGTAATTATGTTACCAACCTGATCTATCCCATCAGCTAATTATTTCAGCTATAATGAAAACCTGGCCTGTTACAGGTACTTGAGGACCACGGTTGAAAAATGCTGGTTTAAACAGTCCTATCTAAATCATAAAAGTTTGATTTTGACATTACTGTCCCTTTAAAAGCTATTTCTATTGCTTCTTGATTCCTGTCACTTGCAACCCTAAAGCAGTTATGTACCCAAATGCTGACATAATAATCATGCAACCATTCTAATACCGGAAAAAAGGTTTAGGTTTCGGAATATTTGCTTCTGTAAAATGGGACAGTTTGGAGAGGGGATGAAACAAGTGTAAACAACAATATCTTATGTTATTTAGGCAATATTAACATGTCATAACAGAGCTTATACATGTAACATAACATAGTTTTATGTCATTTTTAATACGTTTTTATATTAAAGTACCATCAGAAAGTAAGTACTGTAATTAAAAAGGTAATAGTTGTTCATTTAAATACATTAAGACAAGTATTTGCATTTAAGAACAAAAAATTATCTTGCAGTTGCTGTGGTGGTAAAATGGTTTTGTCAGGAAGCTTGAAGAGAAATCAACTGAGCATAAGGGTATATTTTACTTTCAAACCAATCTTAAAATGTGGCCCTTTATATGAAAAGGTTGAACCACCTTCCACCAAGGTTTACAACATAAAGTCATTGATTAGATAAGTCCCTTCACAAACCACCAAGGATTAGGATATTTGGAAGTTAGATGATAATTCAGCAATAATGGCTAAATATTGAAAGTTAACAGTGATCAAGGAAATCATAGCAAAAACTATTTTTGGTCTCCTTATTAAGGGGATAGTCTACAATAGAATTTGTATTGTTTTAAAAGATAGATAATCCTATTATTACCCATTCTCAACACAGTTATTATTATCGGTTATTTGTAGAGCGCCAACAGATTCTGTAGCGCTATAAACATAGGCGGTATACAAGGTAGAAATTATAGGGATCAAATGGGTAGAGGGCCCTGCCTAGAGTCGCAATGTTGTAGTCAGCTCTTGTGAAGGTGATCTGCAAGCAGTTGGACTCCTAGGCAGCAGTTGTTATATTAATACACTTTTTACCTCTGTGATTACCTTGTATCTAAGCATCCCCTGATCACATGACTGACTATTTAAAATCTACTGAGTTGCATTTAGTATTGTGTTGTGCTAGCTCTCTAAATAACTTCCCGGGCGTGAACACATTGTTATCTATATGGCCCACATGAACT
The DNA here is from genome assembly GCF_027579735.1 of Bombina bombina. NCBI lineage: Eukaryota > Metazoa > Chordata > Amphibia > Anura > Bombinatoridae > Bombina > Bombina bombina. The sequence continues at coordinate 55,915,251 of NC_069499.1, read as the reverse complement.
AGCAGTCTCCTATTGTGAAAACCAAATACAAAAGCATGTGATTAAGTAGAGCCTTAGAAACAGGCAGACATTTAGAGGTTTACATGTTATAAAGTATATTAATATAACAATGTTGGTTGCGCAAAGCTGGGGAATGGGTAGTAAAGGCGTTATCTATCTTTTTTAAATAATAATTTTTGTTTAGATTGTCCCTTTAACTTTATACTATCACCATCCTTTAGAATCAAGGCCTACATACTGCATGTTTTAGGCAAGAAGGTGCTTGTTTAGACACATCATAATGTATTTTAGAGGCATAAACTGCACAACATGAAAGTATGCTAGCAACCCAACAACCCTTGACAGTAATAATGTGTGCTTGTATCAGGCACCGGAGGAATGGTCCCCGGGCCTGGGCTCCAGCGCACTTCAGCCTCAGCATTTGTCACTTCATCCAGCAGGGAAAATCTAACAGCGCGCCTCCCTTTCCAGCACCACCCAACTGATACTACCAAGCGTCCCCCAGAGAACCACCCCAAGGAAGGTTAAATGCCTCAAATATCAGCCACACACACTGGATAAAGTGGGGAACGGACTAATGCACATTTTTTGAGAACACACAGGACACTGGCACCATCTCAAATATATTTCAAGGCAGTAATGTTGTCCTGGATATGCTAATGGTTTACAGCACTTGCTGTATTCTTCCACCCTTCATACACAAAGCATTTGTCTAATATGTGACCTATCAGTGCACAAATTCTAAACATGCTTGTTAATAAAGCACAAAAATCAGACTTAGAATGTGTGTGAATTTCAAATTGGTATCCATCAAAACTATCTAATTTAGCAAATGATGTCATTGGAACCAGGAAACATTGGGTAAACAAAAAACAAACAAAGACTTAAATCAGTCTGTCTTACACCTCTCATCCCCAGGTAGTTGTGTGTTTCATAGCTTTGGCCGGGCTTCAAGAAGGAAAAAGATCCATTATAACCACTCATGTAACCAGCAAGACCAATCAGCATCTGCAAAACAAGGAATTAATATTGAATTTTACTATTGGCAATAATACAGAGTATATTATACATAAAAGACATGGGTAAAATAAAAGAACTAAGAGCGTGTGGACTGTGCACACTGACAAACATACTCACAGATATATACACAAACCCACATATGCATGCATTTAATATGCTTAAATAAAAAAATGTTTTAAAACCACAACAACTATATTTTAAAACAACAAATTACCTTTCCAAGGGGTGGGTGAACGTCAAAGAAAAACGTCCTGTTTATGTAGTAACTGCCCATCTTCCCAAAATGGGTTTCATCCCAACTGGAAGGAAATAAATACAGAAGGTATTGTTATAGGTTCTAAATGTCATAATAGGATGTCAGTTTATTGGGCTAAAGCAAATATATGTCCATTCTTATTCTAGACATTCAACACTCTCATGCCTGCAAGAAGCGTTTTTTAATTATCAAATTCTAGGGTAGCATCAAAATCTTAAAGGGGCACTGCACTCAGAAGTTTCTATTGATCTTTCGAAAATTAGATAATTTCACAGTGTATTGCATTGCTAAGTCACCAAGACAGTGAATGTAAAGTTTAATGAATAAGTGCCCAGTTTTTAAAAATACTCATTAAACTTTACAATGAAGCTGTGTTTTTTTTGTGTTTTTTTTTTTTTAAATACTTAACTTTCTTTATGGAAAACAGACCACCGATTCTCCACCCGCTTCTCCTGCTGTAGTTAGCACATCAATGAAGAATCTGGCTTCCTCCAATCGTTGGCGTCCAACTTGTGAGGCTACGCAGCGATTGGAGGAAGCCGGCTTCTTCATCGATACGCTAATTACAGCAGGAAAAGTGGGCGGAGAATCGCTGGTCTGTTTTCCATAAAGAAAGGCAAGTAGTTTTTAAAAATCAGCTTCATTGTAAAGTTTAATGAATGAAAGTCCCCCTGTTTTTAAGAGTATTTTTAAAAACCGGGCACTTATTCATTAAACTTTACATTCAGTATAATTGTACTGTGTTATTTTCTGAGGTGGCTTCTTCATCTAACATGACATACTTTAACCACAATGTATCACATTAAAGGGACATAAAACCCAAAAATGATCTTTCATGATTCAGGTAGAACATACAATTTTAAACAACTTACCAGTTTACTTATATTATCAAATGTGATGCATTCTCTTGTTATCCTTTGCTGAAGGAACAGCAGTGCACTACCAGGAGCTAGATGTAAACATAAGGTAAGCAAATGGCAAGAGGGATATAAGAGCAGCCACCAATCAACAGTTTGCTGTCAGTAGTGCATTGCTGCTCCTGAGCCTACCTAAGTATTCTTTTCCCAAAATAAATACCAAGATAATGAAGCAAATTAGATAATAGATGTGGTTTAAAAAATGCATGCTATATCTGAATCATGAAGGAAAACTTGTGGATTTTATATTCAACATCAAACATGAATTATAGAACTGAAAATGACATGTTATTGATGAACTCACCACACGTGGGGCGGTTCTGCCAAGCTGTAGAACCTAGTGATGAATGACAGTAAGATCACCAGACCTAGGGGCGTCCAGAGCCCCCCTCTTTGGGCTGCCTTCTGGTGGTTTATTTTGCCAGAGGCCGCACGCCCGGATTTTTCCATCCTCGGTCTCTCTTTATTAACAGCAGCCCGCAACCGCAAATCCGATGCCGGTTTAGCCATGCAGGCCGTGGACCGCAGCATCCCTCCTGTTACCATGGACACGCGCACCAAGTTAACTTACAGCATGTCGCTGCTAAATGACGATTTATTAGCGCTGCAATCCCATTGGCTTCAAACTGATGAGACTGACACCTGGAAGATAATATACAGCCAATCAAACAAGGAAGCGAGGAAAATACAGCTGGAATATTGCTCAGGCAGCATGGCGACGCTTCTCAAGGTATGTCAATCACGTGACAAATAATGTAAGTTTTCAATTGGCCGACGAAAACATACCAGACTTTGTTCAGATCCTAGGCTAAGCAGTAAATGTAATGTAGTTGTGACATATGTCTTTGGCGCTTATTATATGTATAATAGACCCCATTATATATGGACCGCTTTGCACCCTCAGGCCAAAGAAAAGCCAGATTAAAGTACGCATATTTTTACACAAAATGCATCGAATAACGGTCTGGTAGGGAAGGGGTTAAAGGGACGTGCATATCAAAATGGTTCAGCTAGAGCATGCAGTTTTATGAAACTTTTCAGATAACAGCTGTCATGTTTACTTGGAATAATTTGTTTAATAGCATATCTAAATATGCTCACTAGTGCTTAGTAGCTAACTGGCCATGCGCATATGCTTTAACACATTGGCTCACCACCAGATGGAGATGGAGTCAGCTAGCTCCCAGCAATGTGTTGTTGCTGATTAAATACAGTGTATATATCATACTACACACCTTATATACTGTAATAAGCCAATAAAAGCTGGAATTGTATTTTACAGCTACAACAAGGTCTAAAAAGGATTGAACTGCACCAAGATACATTTTAGGTGCAGCTGGTGGTGGCTTGCAGGGGGTCTTAAGGGGCACACATGGGTGTTTTGCCGTCTTTAAACCAGTACCTAATTGTAAGGTGCCTGGGTTTGTCAAGTTCTGCTTTAGTTGAAATAATCTTTATTGTCAGAAAGGAAGACAAGAGACATTATATCTAATACATCATGCCCCTAGTTCAGATAAACATATTTATATTCATTGTTACAGTCTCAGGACCTCTTATCATGTTTGATAAAGTTTTATAATTCCATATATCTGTCTCAAACAGCATGAAAAAAAGTTGGAGGATGAAACAACTTCTTTCAGCAATTAGTATATCCATCCGGCTTTCCCAATGTATCTCCATCATTACTGAAATCTCTGAAAGTCCATAGAGTCCTAGGAAAAGCTCCCACCTACTGAAGTTGCCTTCAGGCGTAGGAAATATATGAGGTCCTGTTTATTTTCCTGAAGTAGGAACAAAATTATCTATAGTCTTCCTTCCCCTCCCTTTTCTAATGTGTTTTCCTTTTTATTTTAATAATTATAAACATTAACTTTTGAAACTGTAAAACAATAAACTCATAACTGTATAACCTTTCCCGTCGAGCAGAGAGAGAACGATCAAATTGTATCTAAGATGTAAATAGGTTCCCCATAAAAGACTTAGTGGCAATAAGTTTAGGAGAGATCCCCTACCGTGTTATAACTCTTGAAAGACTTAAAGGGACAGTAAACACCAGAATTTTTGTTGTTTAAAAAGGTAGATAATCCCTTTATTACCCATTCCCCAATTTTGCATAACCAACACAGTTATAATAATATTATTTATCTAATAGGATACTTATCAATTTAGATAATTTGTTCCAAATTTGTTTAATCTCCCCACATTCCCACCACATATGCATATAATTTCCAATTTCTGCACAGCCTCTGTAACAGAGTCTACTTTTCTGCAATGTATAATGTGCAGTTCTTATGGGTGTAAGATACCACCTGTAAGATGTTTTAATAGAATTTTCGATAAGGTCTGCGCATATCAGCCCCTTGCTAATCCTAGAAAGTATTTGTGTCCATCTGTCATCATCATATGTTTCACCTAAGTCTCTTTCCCAGTTCTCATGAAGCGGCAATTTGGAGCCTTTTTTTGCATCTTGTATTGCTAAGTATAGTTGTGATATTAGTTTTTTATTTCTACCTGGGGTTGCAATAATGCGTTCTGTTGTAGTGTATGGGTTTAATGGTTTGTTTTGTCTGTATTTGTATATTGTGGTGGATATCTGAAGATATAGGAACCAATGTAAGGTGTCCGGCTGAAGTTTATCTTTCAGTTGGGTGTATGTGAGCATTTTACCTTTATCTAAAAAGTCTGCAACTCTGTAGAGGCCCTTATTTTCCCACTTACATATTAAGGCTGTGACACACTGCAAGCAGAGCGGTGCGCAGCGTGTACATGCACCTGTGTGCGCTCAGTGTGTCCTGCCTTTTCATCTCTGAGCACTCTGCTGCGTCAGGTCGCGTAGCTGAGCACTCAGAGATGAAATATTTGAACTTCAGAAGCGATGCGACGCGGAGCGAAGCAGCTGCTTCGCTTCACGACGCTCCGCTTGCAGTGTGTCACGGGCTTTAGTGTTTGAAATTCTGCAGGAAGTATAGCACCCAGTGGTATTATCTTAGTACCCTTGGGTATGAGGCCTAGAGAAGATGTGAGGTATTTCCACATAGTCAAGTTCTGCTTTAAAGGTACAAGAAAAAGAAAAAAAAAATTGCATCATGTTTTCTAAAGAGTTGTAACTGTGTTTTAAAGGGACAGTAAAGTCAAAATCAAAGACGTGCTTGCTCTTATGAGTCCACATAAGTTTACTCTTTGATTAAACATACAAGAGAATAAGGCAATTAAATTTGAACTTTGTTTTTTAAACGTGCATGCTCTATCTGACCCACGATAGTTTAATTTTGACTTTACTATCCCTTTTAAGTACTATCCTTTGTGCCGCCTGATAACCTTTTCTGTGAAATGAAACACTGACCACGTTTCAGCTGGTGTGACACTATTTGTTGTGTTTTATCCAGAACACACTCAGGATAATCTATCTCACACTGTGAAAAGTATGTTGAACATTTAATATTACAAGTATCCTCCTTGAGAGATCAACAATTTGCATTTCATCAGACAAATCCCATAGGTAATAACTGTGCAGATTGAGGACCTAGCACAGTGGTGCTCTCATATTAATGATAGTAGGATAAATTACTATATCAATGTTATTCTAATTCATATATTAGATATGTGCATAAATATTCTGACAATTCCTCTGTTGGCTGTGTGATCACATTATCTTTGTGTTTAGAAATTTAAACTACTCAGTCATTGGACGGAACATCTGATACTAAATTTCTTTGGGGGGGTCTTTTATTAAAAAATATTCTAATATAACATAATCTGTTAATACATTACAATTAAATCTGCTATTTGATTTGCAAACAAAAATACTTTCCAGCGCTGCCAAGTTTGCAATGAAAGCCATATAGACTGCCAGCCTTTTTAGGGTACATGTTCTCCCCATCCAGAATCCAAGAGCAGTTGTGGTCGGCTTTTGTGTTACATATAAAATAGGTGCATCACCTCTCTTTAATCCTGAGTGTTAGACTATGGGGTGACTCGATCCTAATCTGCAGCTGTTTATACTTTTTGAGTAATTTGTTGATTTACATTTTGGTTCGTTAAGTGATTAAGTCAGCTTGATAACGACCTAATGTCTTTTAATCTGCTGTTTGGGAGGTCTGCTCCTTCCAACCCACCTCGTCTCCCCTACAAGATTATGTTCTTCATTTTGAATTTTTGAGCTACAGAATGTGAGGCTGGCTTTTGTTTAAAAAAAAATAATCCCCTCCATGTATCAGTTTTGCTAAGGACCACTTAACACAGTAGAATTGCATAATCAGCAAATGCATAATAAATAGACAATACAAAAGCACTTAGTTTGACATTCAAATAAGACGTACATTTAACACTATTTTTCCTGCCCTTTCAGTCAATTGTTCCTTTTTTTTTTTTTTTTTTTTTTTTTTTAGAGATCATGTAGCAGTTATGGAATTTTTCACTGATTGTTTTGCTACCCATTTTAATCTTGGTTCCCTCACTAGCTACCTGATTATCTAAATCTATCTGGTCTTGTTAGATTTTCTAAAACAAATCTCTACATTACTTTAAAGCCCCTGTCTTAATTCTCTATAAAAAAAAATTCTCTCATGATTTAGGAAGAACATGCAATTTTAAACAACTTTTCAATTTACTTCTTTTATCTTATTTGCGTCATTTTCTTGATATCCTTTGTTTTAAAGCATATCTAGATATGCTCAATAGCTCCTGATTGGTGGCTGCACATAGATGCCTCGTATGATTGGCTCACACATGTGCATTGCTATTTCTTCAACAAAGGATAACTAAAGAATGAAGCAAATTAGACAATAGAAGTAAATTGGAATGTTGTTTAAAATGATATTCTCTATCTGAATCATGAAAGAAAAATTTGGGGTTTCATGTCCCTTTAAATACCTTGAACAGTGTGTTGCAGAAAGGATTGTTCCCTGCTTTTAAGTTTGTGAAGGCGATGTATACATTACAATAGGTCAGACAAAAAAATAATATAACACTAACAAATGAAGTATTAAAATAAAAATATGCACATAGTAGAACTCATAATAAAACTGCACATGCAAAAAACACTGATTCATATTATAATCAAATTAGAGCTGCAACAACTAATCGGTAAGTTTGATCATAAAAATAGTTGTCAACAAATCTCATTATCAATTAGGTGGTCAGCGATTAGTTGGTCAGTTGCACAGCACCAGCTGCTTTAATCTGATGATCTACTGCAACTAAGATTGTGCAAAAAACATTGAATTTATTTATTTTTTTTATCTTTTTTCTATCCGATTAATCGGACAATAATCGTCCGATTAATCGGATAGAAAAAAAAAAAAAAAAAAATGTTTGCACAATACCATGTGCAGGAGTTCATCTGATTGAAGAAGCTGGTGCTGTGCAATTAACCAACTATTCGCTGACCACCTAATTGATAATGAGATTCTTTGACAACTATTTTTATGATCAATCTTACAGATTAGTTGTTGCAGCCCTAAATCAAATTAAAGTGTACAGTTTTCCTTATTGTAAAATGCCATTCCCCTTCTCTGCTAAGGGGCTGAACAGGGGCGTTCTATGGGTGTAGCTGATATTTCTCCGCCCAGTCTGGCGTATTCTCTAAACATTTTACCCCTGCATATCTCATTTACCTGCAAACTGAAAGGTGGGGAGATTGTGTCAAACTATGCAAAACGCCTTTTACCCTAATAGAAATGCACATGCACACAAAAAGAGGCAATTGTAAAATACAATGATGAAATCAGAGTAATCCGACCTGTATTGACTGCAGAATTTAATTTCTAAAGTGCACCCTCTGCTAACTTCACTATCCCCAGTGAAGTTTCCCTTCCCAGCAGGATCCTTTACTTTTTGTGGGAGATATCTCACAACTCGCAGACACAGACCTTATTTTTTTAGATAGTTCCTCAAGAGGAGTCCCTGCGAGTGTCAATGTGGTTTTTCACGTATAGCCATTGAAGTTTTGATCATTGAGCTCTAGGACTCAAAAGGTACCACATTTATTGTGGAGATGGTCCCTTGCTCTGCAACTGACGTACAACTTGCACCATATACTGTAACTAAACACAAGCGGAGGCAGCATATGTTTATGGTCGCCAATCACAGGCCATTTTTTTAACTCATGATCAGCAGTGCCTTGTCAGGGGGGTTAAAACATAGTTTTGTTCAAGCAATAGTGCAGACCTCACAACTGTCCCTATTTGAGAGTAACAGTCCCTATTTATTTATTTTTAACTCTGTCCTGCTGTCCCTCTGAGACAGCCAGCCATATGTCCCTATTTGCAGAATTTCCTTTAGATCTGCCCAGATATTCCCATAATAACACCTACTATCCAAACATGACCCGTCCCCTTCCAACACAGCCTACACCCAGAAAACAGCAAAACACCCCCTCAACCTACTGGGTCCCTACTACCTAGCCATGTTGGGAGGTATGTGCAATGAGAAAAAGCTCTTGCACATTATCACATTTGATTATTGACCCTTTATATAACATCTAACAGTTCGCGTTTGTAATATAAAAGTTTTAATTATCTATTGTTAAAAAAAAAAAATACAACTTTGCATTATACATTTATTATTTATTTATTTTGTCCCTCTTTCCTGTAATTTAACTCTGAGTATTGTTTTTGTCAATTCAAGTGAGTAAAAAATAGGCACCACCATAGTTAAAGGGACTTTATACACTAGATTTTTCTTTGCATAAGTGTTTTGTAGATGATCAATTTATATAGCCTTTTTTTATGGATAGTTTAGCTTATTTTAAAATAACATTGCTCTGATTTTCAGACTCCTAACCAAGCCCCAAAGTTTTAGGAGAATACCGACGTATACCTACTCCAGCTTGCTTCTGTTTTGTGTAAAGGGTCTTTTCATATGCAAAGCAAGGGGGGGGGTGCTATTTCCCACTTGCATTGGGTGTTCCAGTAACCTTTTAAACAGCGCTAAACTGGAGGCTTCTAACTATGTTTTTCAATGGTTTTTTATTCCCTGATTATTATTATTTTTTTGTACTGAGGTCAATTAGGGACAGATAAAATAGCAAGAGTTTGCAAACAAGCCTGTTGTAGTTATTACTTTTACCAAGAGAACTGATGTGTATTTAATTTTCCACTACAATATTCCAATAAACCTGTGTGACGCTGATTATATACACGGCACTGGGGTTTATTTATTAATTGTATGAGATCAGATTTTCATCCAGGATGTTAGGTTCCTCTGTATGTCTGTTTATCAGCTTCTATAGCACATAAATAGGGAAATCGTTCTTATCACCATCTGCTATAGAAGATAATAGATTCAAATAAACTTGATTTACCTATCCATAGTGACTAGTGGGGTTACAGTCACAGCCCAGAGGTTTAGAGCCACTGGGTCATAAATACTAAAGTAGTCCGTTATATGGAGCTGTTTTTATAACATGATTATAAACTCTGACATTCCTATTCTCTTACCTCTGGCACGAAATGAGTTAATTCTAATGAATCCCACATGGGGTAAAGTCTGTGTCAGGGATTATTTGCAGTGTCACAGTTCATCTGGAGGGGGTGGATTTCTGGCTATTTCCTGAGTGGTTGTCAGAGATCTTTAAAGAATCTTCCCTCTGCTAAATAATGGAATCCGCAGCAAAGGTGAGTGATCCTGGAGAATAGTGATCTTAGGAGAGAGTGATGTCTTTAGGAAAGAAAAGAATAAATCAATGCTTTGTTTATTAGCATTATAGTGAACTAAAAGTATTGGCAAAGCTGGGTATTACACTTGTTCTTTTTATGAACTTGCAAAGCACGTAAGAAGGGGAAAGCCACCCCTCATATTAAATACATAATGAATAGCTCTATTGTTAATAACAAGTCCTGTTTCTTTTAGTTTCTTTTGCATATCTATGTATTATATAGTTTTGCTCTGTCCTTCTGGTTTTCAAACCTGTCCTTTGGCCTCCCTAACAGGACAGATTTTCAGGATTACCTTGGGTGAGAGCAGGTAAAATAACCATGTTTACTATTTAGCTGATTATTTCACCTGTGCTCTAGTTAAGATATCCTCAAAATCTGGCCTGTTCGGGAGGCATGAGGACAGATTTGAAAAACAGTGCTCTAACCTAATTCACTTAAAGGGACAGTCAAGTAAAAATTAAACTTTCATGATTCAGATAGGACGTGCCATTTTAAACAACTTTCCAGTTTACTTTTAGAGTCAAATTTGCTTTGTTATCTTGGTATTCTTTGTTGAAACCTAAACATAAGCATGCTGATTTCTAAACCCTTGAAGGTTGCCTCTTATCTCAGTGAATTTTACAGGTTTTCACAGTTAGACAGTGATAGTTCATGTGTGCTATATAGATAACATTGTGCTTAGTCCTGTGGAATTATTTATGTCAGCACTGATTGGCTAAAATGCAAGCTTGTAAATTGCACTGAGATAAGGGGGCAGTCTGGAGAGGCTTAGATAGAAGGTAATCACAGAGGTAAAAAGTGTATTAATATAACAGTGTCACATATGCAGAAGTGGGGAATAGGTAATAAAGGGATTATCTATCTTTTTAAATAAACGCTTTCAAGTAGACTGTCCCTTTTAAAGCAAACTAATCTTTTCAGCTTCACTAGTTTAATATTTTTTTTTGTTCAGCTGATTCAGTAAAGTTCACTCATCTTTTCATTCTTTAATGAATCAGCTGTAAAGAATACATTAGGAAGTGGGGAATCTGGAGAGAAATGTCAGTGAATACTGTCAAATATTTGTTTTCTGGTGTAACAGGAATAATTTGTTCTGTTCATATTTTTTAATTTTTTGAGATCTGGGTTTTTCACTATACAAAAAAAAAATCAAAGTAGTGGCTCCTTATTGTTGAGGAAACAAGTTGATTTGTCTGCTGCTTAAATAGCACCTATTCCTAAGGCTTCTGTCAGTTTGGCTCCAGCCAGTGAATGGTGACACTGAGCAGAGTTGGTGCATGAGTGACATGTAGGTCAGAATAAGAGATTTTATGTGAGACAAGGAGATGAGTGACTCTTTCTTTCTTTCTCTCTCACCCCAACTCTCACTGATTGTAATAGCAGCTCCCTGATGCCAGCAAATGGAGTGCAATCTCCCTGAAAGTACCATGATCCAACGTGGCCCAAATCCGGAAAAGTGTTTTTTTAAGGAATGCCTTTAGTTGCTGGGACGATAAAGAACGCTCAAAGCATTCATCAGTAACCAAAAAGCCCCCACTGATTTTAATAAAATAAAACACAAATACTACCTTATTTACTGCACGTAATTAAACTTCGTATTCTAAAATATTTACGCATTCAACAAGAGTACGATCACTGAAAAATAGGTTTGTTGTATGCGGTTGTGCAATAAAGTTACTTTTTTTTTTAATGTGACTTTAGTGGGAAGCTACTTTAATGATAAGTCTATCTTATTTAGGGTTTCAAGGTGTCTAATATATAACTCGGAGGGGGGGGGGGGGTGGCGGCGCAATACCGGGAGAAGCTACCTCCCTGAAATGAGTTTTTGCAGGTTGAGATGTCTGATATAAGGTGGTGTCCACGCTATATATCAACGTTTATAAATACAATAGTCTGCATGAAGAAAAGTATATATATAAAAATAAGTATATATATATATATATATATAAATAAAGATAAAAAATGAGGATATATCAATAAAATTATTTAATTCTGACTAAAAAAACTGTTAAAACATGTTGTATACAACAAAAAAACAATAGTGATTGATATACAATTCACAATTTTCAATACAATGTCAATAAAATTATATAAAAGTTGTTTTTTTATGACAATTCGACGTTGTTAAAATATGGTATAAGTTAGCTAACATACAATTTAGAGTAAGCGAAGAAATTAATCTGTTGCCTAAAGTGCTAATCCTAGTAGGTGAATATATGTTAATTTGTGCATATAATGTCCCAGAAAGAAGACTCCAAAAAAATATCCAATATGTGATCCTAAGTAATGTGATGTCCAATTAGAATGTGAAAGTCCTTGTCCTGCTCGATATTCGCAATGTGTGGAGGTGAAAAAAGTGATTAAGAAATGATTGAAATAATACAAAAGTCAAAAATATATTGAAAAACAGGTGTACACCTGAAAATGTAAAAATATAAAAATATAAAAATATATAAAAATGTCTTGTGAACAATTGTGATTCAAAAAAGTGATTCAAAAAAGTGACTGAGTAGCTTGATAAAAATAGTAATTCTCCTAAACGTTATTTGTTTCAAATAAAATTAATTCCCAAAACAAATATTATGATGAGTGGATAATTCCTGAGTGACCTAAGAAAAAAAAGAAAAATACATAGTGCAATAATGCCTCTAAACAGTGCTGATGATAAGTATTTAGCTTACCTAGTGCTCCTGAGCCGTTTATACCAGTTTGTCTACGCGTTTCGGTCTTGTAAAAGACCTTTCTCAAGACTTTTTTTTCTTAGGTCACTCAGGAATTATCCACTCATCATAATATTTGTTTTGGGAATTAATTTTATTTGAAACAAATAACGTTTAGGAGAATTACTATTTTTATCAAGCTACAATTTTTGTAATGTACTTTCATTTAGTCAATTACATTGTATATTCCACATTCTTTATACATAGGTACACAGGTAAGCCTATGTCCACACTTTTGTCTTTTCTTAACTTTTGTATTCCCCCTGTATATACAATTTCACATCTCTATAGATATTGATTCAATGTTGATATATAACTTTATGTCAGTATATGCTCTATGTAAAGCTATATATTTCCCCTGTCTGTTCTCCTACACTGGACACTGTCTGCCTGTTACCTAAGCCCCCCTCATGATTTTTACAACACCTCCTCCTCTCCCTGCACTGTCTTCTTAGCTATTCTGTGTTTTAAGATACAATCTGTAAATTCCATTGAATTGGTTAGTATTGCTTCAGACTTGATAAAGGAAGGAACTCTTCCGAAAGCTTGTCATCTTATAAATGTATAGTTAGTCCAATAAAAAAAAGTATCATTGCTCAATGCAATACTCTTGTTATTTTGATATCTATATATATATATATATATATATATATATATATATATATATATATATATATATATATATATATATATATAAAAACAAAGAACAAACCGGTATATATATATAAAAACAAAGAACAAACCGGTGTGTATGTGTGTGTGTGTATATATATATATATATATATATATATATATATATATATATACACACAATCACTCCATAAACCCATACCAAATATAAATATATATATATACCGTATATACTGCATATTTAATTTGAGGAAAATATGCTAATAAAATAGTTTTTTACCATTTGCCAATAAAAAATAATAAAAAAAAAAAAATTTCCCCGGATTTCATTTAAAAAATCTGGTCACCTTAAAGGACCAGTCAATACAGTAGATTTGCATAATCGACAAATGCATGATAAGAAGACAATGCAATAGCACTTAGTCTGAACTTCAAATGAGTAGTAGATTTATTTAAAATAAATTGCAAAGTTATCTCTATTTCCACTCCCCCTGTATCATGTGACAGCCATCAGCCAATCAAAAATGCAGATACGTATATGCTGTGAAGACTTGCACATGCTCAGTAGGAGCTGGTGACTCAAAAAGTGTAAATATAAAAAGACTTTGCACATTTTGTTAATGGAAGTAAATTGGAAAGTTTTTTTTAAAATTGCATGCTGTATCTGAATCATGAAGTTTAATTTTGACTTGAGCATACCTTCCAACATTTCAAAAGAGGGATACCCCCCCCCCCCCCCGCGCGGCAAAAATTAGTAATGTGGCGGCCAGGAACAGGGGCGGGGGCTTAAAAAAAAATCATAAGATTAAAGTAATATAAATAAAATTCAAAATAAAGTAATATATTTTAATACTCTTAGGCAGCAAATCAAACACAAGCTCAAACCACTGGTATAGCTATGTGAGCTCGGGTACTTAATTAGCCTTTGCAGAGACAGTGCTAAATATTTTTATCTTAATTGGACATTTAATAATAGATTCTTTAAAACTGCTCTCTGCATTCCCATTAATATTCTAGCCTTTAAAGTTAGCAAAAATGCACATTAACTCACTACATAGCATACACTTACACATGCAGATACACACACACACACACACACACACACACTACATAGCAAACCCTTACACATCTAGATACACACTACATATCATACACTTATACAGGCAGATACACACACACACACACACACACACACTACATAGCAAACCCTTACACATCTAGATACACACTACATATCATACACTTATACAGGCAGATACACACACACACACACACTACATATCATACACTTACACATGCAGATACACACACTACATAGCATACACTTACACATGCAGATACAGATACACACACACACACACACACACACACACACACTACATAGCATACACTTACACATGCAGATACACTTACACATCTAGATACACACTACATATCATACACTTATACAGGCAGATACACACACTACATATCATACACTTATACAGGCAGATACACACACACACACACTACATTGCAGACACACACTACATATCATACACTTATACATGCAGATACACACACAAACACACACACACTACATAGCTTACACTTATACAGGCAGATACACACACTACATATCATACACTTATACAGGCAGATACACACACACTACATTGCAGACACACACTACATATCATACACTTATACATGCAGATACACACACAAACACACACACACTACATAGCTTACACTTATACAGGCAGATACACACACACACACACACACTACAGATCAAACACTTATACAGGCAGATACACACACTACATATCATACACTTATACAGGCAGATACACACACTACATATCATACACTTATACAGGCAGATACACACACACACACTACATATCATACACTTATACAGGCAGATACACACACTACATATCATACACTTATACAGGCAGATACACACACACACACACTACATATCATACACTTATACAGGCAGATACACACACACACTACATATCATACACTTATACAGGCAGATACACACACACTACATATCATACACCTATACAGGCAGATACACACTACATATCATACACTTATACAGGCAGATATACACACACACTACATATCATACACTTATACAGGCAGATACACACACACTACATATCATACACTTATACAGGCAGATACACACACACACACACACATACACACACACTACATATCATACACTTATACAGGCAGATACACACACTACATATCATACACTTATACAGGCAGATACACACACACACACACACACACTACATATCATACACTTATACAGGCAGATACACACACACACACACACACACACTACATATCATACACTTATACAGGCAGATACACACACACACACACACACACACACTACATATAATACACTTATACAGGCAGATACACACTACATATCATAAACTTATACAGGCAGATAAACACACACTACATTGCAGACACACACTACATATCATACACTTATACATGCAGATACACACACACACACAAACACACACACACTACATAGCTTACACTTATACAGGCAGATATATATACACACACACACACACACTACATATCATACACTTATACAGGCAGATACAGACACACACATTACATATCATACACTTATACAGGCAGATACACACACACACACACACACACACACACACTACATATCATACACTTATACAGGCAGATACACACACACACACACTACATATCATACACTTATACAGGCAGATACACACACACTACATATCATACACTTATACAGGGAGATACACACACACACACACACACTACATTGCAGACACACACTACATATCATACACTTATACATGCAGATACACACAAACACACACACTATATAGCTTACACTTATACATGCAGATACACACACACTTATACATACAGATACACACACACACACACACACACTACACAGCTTACACTGTTACATGCAGATACACACACACACACACACATACACACTTATAGATACAGATAGACACACAATACATCATATATGGGAATCTGTAACTCATTGTAAGGGGTCCTGGGGTTGGCAAGCACATTAGCTGTCAGTCTGAGGCTGCCACTGTTCGTTACCCTGGTGTTAGCACTGCTCATTGTATAAAACAGAAGCATTTACAACCATTTGTGCCATTATTGCACAAGCTGTTTGTTAATAATTTCAGCGAGAAACCTAAAGTTTGAGAAAAAGTGAACAATTTTTTTTTTATTTTATTTGATTGCATTTGGCGGTGAAATGGTGGCATGAAATATACCAAAATGGGCCTAGATCAATACAAATGTGTGTTATTTTTTTCATCATATTTATGAAAATAATGGTATCTTTAGAAAGTCCATTTAATGGAGAGAAAAATGGTATATAATATGTGTGGGTACAGTAAATGAGTAAGAGGAAAATTACAGCTAAACACAAACACAGCAGAAATGTAAAAACAGCCCTGGTCTTTAACGGTAAGAAATTTGAAAAATGGTCTGGTCACTAAGGGGTTAAACTGAGGAGGAAAATACAGAGTGTGTCTGCACTTGCAGTATCCTGATTGGTTGCTTAAAGTCCCTTATAATGAAATTTGGTTACTGGTGAAAATTTGAGGTAAAATTTTCTTCCTTTTTCACATAGAGATTCATATCTGCTGCATCACTTTCATGTAATTTATCATTTGGGTAACATGAACCTTTGACATCTAGATTTATGGGGGTTCTCCTCTCATTTAATTATTTTGTCTTTTTCTAGCCTTTACTATTTGGATATTTTCGCAGCTCCTGCTCTTGGAGGGTTCGGATAGGTAAGTGATCTTGCATAGATGGATAAGTAAATATGTGTGTGTACATATGTATTCAAGTGTTTTACTGCATATATTTAACATTTCATTCTTCACATACAGGAAAATGTTATTTTTATTGTAAATATATTTTTCGGTATATACCTATATATCCTTTCTTATATCAATGTAAATATTTGCATAGGAAATTAGCACATCTAGGCAAGTATCCCCGCTTGCTTTTCCCCAGAAATTCTTAATATACAATGTTACCAATGCACAAGAGAATTGTGGGTAAGATATGCAAATTAGATATGCAAATTCTCAGTTTTTTTTTTTCTTTTCTTTCTTATAGATATATAGGTATAGATATCTATTTTACATTAACGGGATATGAAACCCAAAATGTTTATTTCATGTTTCAGATAGAGCATGCAATTTTAAGCAACTTTCTAATTTACTCCTATTATCAATTTTTCTTCATTCTCTTGGTATCTTTATTTGAAAAAGCAGGAATGTACTTTTTTTTTCTCCAAATAAAGATACCAAGAGAACGAAGAAAAAATTATATAAGTCGTTTGGTTAGCGCACATCAGGTTTGGTTCATGTGCAAACCTTTTACTTTAAGCTTGCAATGGGTGCACTACCTGATGCTCTAAAAACTTTTTTAAAGTTTACGTTCAAGTGAAAGTGCTGCATAGTTTGCCACATGTCATCTAGCCCTATATAGGGTCAATCCATCTCAAGTGGTCCAATAATTGTTAAGTTGGTTGCTTGACCATTTTTAATTTCTGTGTGTGTTTTTTTTTGTTGTTGTTTGTTTTTTTTTGTTTTTTTTGAGTGGTTACCTCTGTGTTGGTATTGCAAAACCACCATTTTCTTATTTTACTTTATTTACCCACGGCAGCCATCTTTGTGTCAGGGCACACACTACATTTTGGTTATATAGATGTTTACATAAACCTTAATATCTCATCTCAGGATGTTCCTGGCTCTTTGGAACAAAAACTAATCTGTAGATAACATTAAAAGGTACATGTTCATATATAAACATCTTGCACATTCTTGATCCTTAGACTTAGTACTAAAGTCTTAATGTTATGATGAAAATCTCTGAAAATTACACTTTTAGGGCCAATTTATAATGGGAAGGAGAGAGAGACTAAATAACTACATACCGATAGAAGCACACACAGGAACGAACAACCAGCTCAATACAATTATTAGCCTGTTCTATGGCGCTTTACCACCTTGGTGCAGCTTCTTTTTAGCCCAGTAATACTTTTCACAGAGTAGAACTTTCCAGTAGTATATGTATATGTGTGTGTGTGTATATAAATATATATATATATATATGTGTGTGTATATAAATATATATATATATATATATATATATATATATATATATATATATATATATATATATATATATATATATATATATATATATATATATATATATATATATATATAGTAAATGTCCACAGGGTACTGCACACACTTTCAATGAACCCAAATGCCCGGGGTGCATTCAAGAGCAAACATAGAAGTAAAAAATAAGAGCGCACTCTCCAGGTCTTAATTACATGTCATTTAATCCAGTGACGTTTCGGGGTTGTTAGCCCCGTCCTCAGACCATCATGTACACAAAAGAGACGTACCTGGAATATAATCCTGGTATCAAAAAAGACAGGGTTTCAGCACTCTTTTAGAAAAACTCACAAATCACTCTAATGTAATTCAATAGCTTTAATAGTGGCAGCCAAATTCCACACAACATGGGAATAAATCCATGTAAATATTAACACACATAAGCATACAAGTTCGACTCATGAATGACAGTTCAAAAGAACCTGACCGGTCAGGGATACACGAAAAAGCACATGTGTGGCGAAATGTAAATAGCAGTAGTATTGCTTAAGCACAGGTTTTTATAGTGAACCACTACACCCAACTACCTCAGAACCTCCCAAGGAATGGTCATGGAAGGTATATCCTGGGCAGATATATGAACCGGGATCTAAGTGGTAAACACTGCAAAGCCTGTGTCAGGCACCTCGTAGAAAGTGATTTCACAGTTAGAAATGAATACAGTTACTGCAATGTACAAAATATAGGCTATTATATCAAGTGAGACCTCCTCTGGCTTTGCTACACCCAGCTGCTTACAGCACCCCTGCAGTTATGGGGCTACTTGCTGCGCAGCTTACAAAAGGGATCTAAGCAAGCCAGCAGGTGAGCCCCCTGAATATATACATAGGTAGACAAGTGGGTAACAATTGTAGAGGTAACACAATTCATGCAATATTGATTACATTCGCATTGTGCATACACATATCCACAGAAGAAGTCTGCAAAGCAAGATGCAAAGATGTTAGCATGAAGATGTCGCAGGTGAATTAGTGTTTTCACATGCAGGCAAATAAGAGTCAAGTTGTAGTTAATAGAGCACAGTCTAAGCAAGAAATGTATGACTCCAAGCGAAGACAGGTATCAAGATATTAGTCTCAGTGAAAGACAAAACAGCGCCTTCTCCAACTTAACAAAATGCCATTATTTTCTTCAACATGGTCACCTATTCCATATCAGTATATATCAGGTGTCAACATGTCACACTTATACGACCTTGCTTTCAGATGTTGTTGTGTCCAATATCCACAGGGGTATGTATTGTCCCCACTTGTTAGCATTCCATGCCGGTAGCGATCTCCATCGCAAACGCCAAACACAGCGGTGCTCCACGTGTATCACGTGACCTGGTCGGCTCCACCAATGCCGACGCGCGTTTCACCCGCTCGACTGGAATTCAGACCGGGCTTCGTCAGGGCGTAATACTGCTTTGATCCATGCGTCCTGTTATATAGATCAATGATGTTGCACCTCTGCTGGAAGGTGAAAGTTTCACATGCTGCTACAGGCAGCTTTCAATCTTATGTGATTGCTATTATTTACAACCTTATGTTTCAAATTTACAAGAAGCAAAACCAAGGTTAGAAATGTTACATATTTTTCCTCAAACATTTATACTTGGTTGCTACAGTTAAAACCATTACAATCTGTCATTCAAGAAACAACATGTTCTTTATATTTTTATTGTCTTATATCTTGTAGAATCTGCTTATTTTTGGTTAGGTAGAATGGAGTGTAAAAGCAAAACACCTCTCCATATCAACACTCCACTCTACCTTAAATACAGTCTCATAGGAAGCAGGCCATATCTAATTTATCATTGAGACCATTTGGAATTTGTGTCCCAAGGATTGATATCCACCTGCATTCCTTTCTCAGGAGGGTTTTATCATTATCTCCTCCTCTCCCGTTTATGATGCCTTTGTCTATGCCCACGAATCTGAGTGAATCAGGATTGCAACTATGCGCCAACTCAAAGTGTTTTGCCACATTGCTTTTAGGATTTTTATTCTTTACATCATCTCTATGTTCTGAGATGCGGTCCTTTATCGCCCTCCTCGTTTTTCCCACATAGAAAAGTGGGCAATCGCAGGACAGCAGGTATACGACCCCCTCAGTATCACAGTTCACAAAATGTTTTAGTCTATAGGTTTTTCCCGTATTCGTTCTGAATTCTTTTGTCTTGCGCATAAATTTACATGTTACACATTTTCCACAGGGATAATTGCCTATGGATCTATGTTTTGTAAGCCAGTTACTTTGTCCTGTTTTGGACAAGTATTGGCTCCTCACCAACTTATCTTTAAGATTAGGTGCCCGTCTGGCAGTGATATTGGAAAAATCACCTACTTCCTTTCTGACCCCTATGTCACTGGTAAGGATATGCCAATTCTTTGCAAGAATGCCTTTGAGAGAGTTCCAGTGGCAATTGTAATCAGTGATTAGTCTTATCTTAGATTCATTATTCTTTGGTGTGGGCAAAAGAAGTCATACATTTCTTGCTTAGACTGTGCTCTATTAACTACAACTTGACTCTTATTTGCCTGCATGTGAAAACACTAATTCACCTGCGACATCTTCATGCTAACATCTTTGCATCTTGCTTTGCAGACTTCTTCTGTGGATATGTGTATGCACAATGCGAATGTAATCAATATTGCATGAATATTGTTACCCACTTGTCTACCTATGTATATATTCAGGGGGCTCACCTGCTGGCTTGCTTAGATCCCTTTTGTAACCTGCGCAGCAAGTAGCCCCATAACTGCAGGGGTGCTGTAAGCAGCTGGGTGTAGCAAAGCCAGAGGAGGTCTCACTTGATATAATAGCCTATATTTTGTACATTGCAGTAACTGTATTCATTTCTAACTGTGAAATCACTTTCTACAAGGTGCCTGACACAGGCTTTGCAGTGTTTACCACTTAGATCCCGGTTCATATATCTGCCCAGGATATACCTTCCATGACCATTCCTTGGGAGGTTCTGAGGTAGTTGGGTGTAGTGGTTCACTATAAAAACCTGTGCTTAAGCAATACTACTGCTATTTACATTTCGCCACACATGTGCTTTTTCGTGTATCCCTGACCGGTCAGGTTCTTTTGAACTGTCATTCATGAGTCGAACTTGTATGCTTATGTGTGTTAATATTTACATGGATTTATTCCCATGTTGTGTGGAATTTGGCTGCCACTATTAAAGCTATTGAATTACATTAGAGTGATTTGTGAGTTTTTCTAAAAGAGTGCTGAAACCCTGTCTTTTTTGGTACCAGGATTATATTCCAGGTACGTCTCTTTTGTGTACATGATACATTTAAACTAAGGGTCTGCACCATTTTTAAATTTAAGTTGCTTGGACATTTAAGCCTTTACGCAACCAATCAACTCACACTAGCAACTGCGTCCTTTCCTAAATTGTTCTTGATTATTCACTGTGCATACCTTGTGTACTTGGGCCTTGGGCCCATTCTTAGGTCTCAGGAAAGGGTAAACCCCTTAGCTAGTATTGTATATATATATATACACATTAATATATACATAAACAGTAGCTTTTTTGTGGATCAGTTAAGTCCTACACACCCTGGTACTGGATCCCTGTTACAAAAGGTTTAAATTTAGACCAAAATGGCGTTTATGCTGTCTGATGAAAATTGGGAGGCAGAACTTACAGCCTCACTATCCCTGTTGAATCTAGAGGAGAATCAGGATTCCAACAATACACCAGTGAACATCTATGGTGCTTTTAAAAATTACAAAAAACTCTTGGTTAAACAAATAAAGCTTCGGGCAGAAACTTCAAGTCTAGAGAATTACATAAAAACCAAAATCATACCGAGGGGTCTTCGTCTTAAACTAGACCCTGGTACAAACCTACGTGAGGATGAGGGAGGAGAAGAATTTCTACAAGACTGGAATACCAGTCTTTCTGATTGCTCCATTATTTTAATGGAGAAAATGGTGGTACGAAATAAAGAAAGACTAGCTAAAACAATTATACAGGTTGAGGAGTCCCTAAAAGTGGTAAACACTTTTGAACATAACACCAATTTCCCCAAATTGAATGATGAAATAAAGGATCAGATAGCTAGACTACAAAATGATATAAAACTAAGAAAAGGAAGGAAGTTTTCAAGGGATAATGATGACTACAAAAACAACAAAGTATATTGCTACTTAACTACAAAAGGAACATATGATTCTGGGACGGATAGCTCTGATGTAGAATTTGACCAACATAAAAACACTCTTGATAAAAAACAGTCTTTTTTAGGGGAAGGAGGAGAGGTGGTAGGAAGAGAAGGAGGGGGGTCTGAGTTTAAACTCAGAAGAAAGACGCTACCCCTCGAGGCAAAGATACCAGCAGAGCCAGGATCAGGGTCAAAGGAATTATCGTCAGAGCAGACCGAGGCGACCTCGAGGTCGCAGGGGATACTCGAACTAGCTGAAAATAATATGCAGGTAATTAACCTGTCTTCTTTTAAATTGAATTTTATGCACATAGAGGTCCTAAAAAGAGGTCTTTCATTTTGCCCTACAAATAACTTGGATAAGTTTAACTTCTTAAAAGATCTCCATTTATTTGCAAGGCATATTGTACTCTCACAAATTATGAAGGGCAAGAGTAAACACCTTGTTGAGGATGTCTCACTTACACGAGAGGACAGCATAACAATACTGGCCCTGCAAGAATTACTCACTGACTCTGAAGGTAGCCAACAGACTCCTTCACAAGATGAGGAAATAGGTACCAATGTCCATATCTCGTCAAACCTAAAAGCGAAATCGAAATATATGCCACAGCTATCCATGGTCCCGGCAGTAAATATTTTTGTTAAACAAGTAGAGAAAGATCTACAGAACATATCCATCACTGGCTTGGTAGGTGATAACCTTAATAAAGCCGAAAGAAAAGCTCTCAATGACCTAATGAATGCCAAAGGGGTGGTCATAAAGGCGGCCGACAAAGGCGGCAATCTGGTTCTATGGGATGAGCAGATGTACGTTCTAGAGGTAAAAAGACAGCTACTGGATAAGAGACAATATCAATGTCTCACATTTAATCCTACTTCCTCTATACAAAATGCACTGTTCTTTGTTTTAAAAGGAGCAAAGGACAAAGGTGTAATAACCCTATCTGAATTTAAGTATCTCTATCCTGATCATCCAATAATGCCAGTCTTTTATTGTATCCCTAAGATACATAAGAACCCTACAAATCCACCTGGCCGCCCCATAATAGCAGGCATTGGGAGCTTAACTGAAAACCTTGGAAACTACATAGACCACTTTCTAAGACCCTTCCTTACGACCATGCCCTCATTTGTCCTAGACACAGCAGATTTCCTGAGAAAGGTTGAAGGCTTGAGTGTTCCGAAAGGGGCACTGTTGGTTTGTCTTGATGTTGAAGGTCTGTATTCGTCCATCCCGCATGAAGTGGGCATTGAGGCAAGTAAACATTTCCTTATGACAAGAGGAAAGTATGCCCAAAAAGCACACAGACTTTGTTGTCGAGCTACTTAGATTTGTATTAACAAATAATGTATTCATGTTCGACAACAAGATATACAAACAACTAAGAGGCACTGCGATGGGTGCCACTTGTGCTCCTACCTACGCCTGCCTACATCTAGGCGTATGGGAAATAGAAGAGGTCTTTCAGAGCCCCCTATTTGAGGAAAATATCCACATATGGTTGAGATATGTGGACGACATTTTCCTCATCTGGGAGGGCTCTTAAAGCCTCTTAAAAGAATTTGTTGACACCCTAAATGTAAATGATAGAAACATCTCTCTTACTGTCCAGTCTAGTAAAGAGGCAATTGCCTTTTTAGACATTGAAGTGAAACTGGAAAAAGGGGTAGTTTCAACTGAGAACTTTCGCAAATCCACTGCGACCAATAGCCTGTTAATTGCCTCTAGCCACCATCCCAGCCATCTAAAGAAAGGAATACCCAAAGGCCAATTCCTAAGGCTTCGTAGGAATTGCTCTAGCAAAGAGAAATATCTGAAATACGCGTCAGAAATGGAACAAAGATTCCTGACTAGAGGGTATTCCAAGAGAGTGGTTAAAGGGGCATTTAATAATGCTCTACACATGGACAGGGAGAAACTTCTTTTGCCCACACCAAAGAATAATGAATCTAAGATAAGACTAATCACTGATTACAATTGCCACTGGAACTCTCTGAAAGGCATTCTTGCAAAGAATTGGCATATCCTTACCAGTGACATAGGGGTCAGAAAGGAAGTAGGTGATTTTTCCAATATCACTGCCAGACGGGCACCTAATCTTAAAGATAAGTTGGTGAGGAGCCAATACTTGTCCAAAACAGGACAAAGTAACTGGCTGTCATGGATTTCCTTATTCCTTTCTGTCCCTTTAATTTTACCTGTGCTCACACCTAGCAAGGTTATTTAAAGCCTGGACACGCCTCCCTCCCTGCTTCAGTATTGTTTCCAGTTTAGCATACAGCTTCACAGACCTGCTGCAGGGATTTACCTCTCTCTGTTCAAGTCTAACTATCTGAAGGTATTTAAACCTTTTCTAATACGGAGCCTACTTGAGAAACTGAAAGAGACTTATATGCTAAGTCTGAACATTTCCTAATTTGGATTAACAAACACCACTGCTGCATTATTTTCCTGCTTAATTGCCTCTGGCAGATCAAGTGTTTTCCAAACTGCAACTGCAGTCTCATCCGATATAAGTTGTGAACTTTATAACTTTGTACAGACGCTTAACTTACATTGGACCACACTCACAGGATACCTCCTCATATTCCTCTTCACACGCTTCAGGAGTAGCGTGATAAACTTCAGACTGAACTTTTGTGAGTAACACTACAGCACAGCACTTAATACCTGCTCCACCCATCTGCCTGTCAGCTCTCACAAACAGCAGAGCTATCAGCGTGTATCACACTTCAATTGACTAACAGCCTGCTGCATCTGTACTGACCTAACGCTCCTCCTGTGTGCTCAGTGATTATCAGGAAAAGTGTATCCCATCCACGGTGCGTTTGTTTAACAACTGCTGTGCAACCTGATTCAGAAATACTGATCAGGAATTTAAATCAAATAGTAACTTTCAACTGCCATACAGACAGATACATTGTAACTTCCTCATTGTATCTGAAAGTAAGGCATACAATCATATATTTCCCGCAGTTGAGATCCACAACCACAACCTGCTCGTTACATAATACTGAAGCCTATAAAAATGGATCCAGCGGAATTACCTAAAATTGTTTACACTCTCTCCCAGAGGGTGGATCAGCTAAGTCATGGCCTTAGAGAATTACAAGTTCAAAATGAGACACTCAACAATATAATAAAAGACTCAATGAATAAATCAGCCACACCAGAGGCTACCCCAGAACCCCAAGTCTCTATGCCAGACAAATTCCATGGAGACAGGGCTATGTTCTCTCAGTTCAAAAACTCTTGTTATCTTCTTTTCAGTCTAAAACCTAAAACCTACGCAACTGAACGAGTTAAGGTTTTAACGGTCATTTCTTTTCTGCGAGGTGAACCCCGCAAGTGGGCTGACTCATTCTTTGAACAAGATCATCCTATTTTAACATCACTGGAAGACTTCTTCAAGGAAATGGCAATTCTTTATCAAGATATTAACACTCAGCTTACTGCAGAGACTAAAATGAGGTCTCTTAAACAAGGGAAAAAGCAGGTGGAGGAATATTTAACTGAGTTCAAGCAATACAGTAAAGATACTGAGTGGAGCGATATTGCCCTTAGGAATCAGTACCGTCTAGGTCTAAATGATGCCCTTAAAGATGAACTCGCTCGCATTGAGCTTCCTAGGTCCTTGGAAGGACTAATCACACTAAGCATTCAGATTGATAGAAGGTTGAGAGAACGCAAATCAGAAAAACAAGGTATGGATAATATCACAAGACCCTCTACTACTTACCAAAAACCTACAGTCACTCAAACCTCAGAACCTATGGATTTGGGATTCACTAGAGGCCCTTTACAACCAGAAGAAAGGAATCGCAGACGCATAAACAACCTCTGCATGTATTGTGCTTCAAATGCACATACTGTAAGAGAGTGTCCTATCTTACAAAGGCAGAAGAAACGTAAGTCCTTCAGAAAAACCACATGCTTAACCACTAATGTTAACCAAGTTGCTTACTGCTCTTTATCTCTTACCTTACAGTGGGATCTACACCAGCAAATCAGTGAAGCCATCATCGACTCTGGGGCACATTCTTCCTATATTGATTCTGTTTTTGTCACTATAAATAAAATACCCACTGTGTTGAAAGCAAGACCTGTGTCCATTAGAGTTATTGATGGTAATACAATTAGTTCCGGTCCTATTACACACCAAACTATTCCCATCAAGGTTTCCACGTCAAGTGCACACACTGAATTCATATCCTTTGATGTGATAAATTCTCCCATGTTTCCCCTGGTGCTTGGTCTACAATGGTTACAGACGCATCAACCCACCATACATTGGGATCGCCTCGAAGTCGAATTCCTCTCAGATTATTGCAAGAACACCTGTTTTCATCACTCCTTGATCTGTTCTATAAATCCTACTGGAAGAATTATTCCTTCTGACTATCAAGATTTTCAAGATGTATTCAGTGAAAAGGAAGCAGAGTCCCTTCCTCCACATCGCCCGTACGACTGTCCTATTCAACTACTTCCAGGAGCTTCCATTCCTTACGGGCACATATACCCTCTATCACAGCCTGAACTAGATCACCTCAAAACTTACCTTTCAGAGAATTTAAGGAAAGGGTTTATACAACCCTCTTCTTCCCCTGCTGGGGCCGGCATTTTCTTCGTCAGAAATAAGGACAACTCCCTACGCCCTATAATTGATTATAGGGAACTTAATAAACGGACTGTCAAGAACCGCTATCCCTTACCTCTAATTCCCGAACTCATCGAACGTCTCAGTCAAGCCACCATATACACTAAATTAGACCTACGTGGAGCCTATAATCTCGTCAGGATCCGAAAAGGAGACGAGTGGCTCACCGCCTTCAGAACAAGATATGGCCTCTACGAGTATAAGGTGATGCCTTTCGGGCTCTGTAATGCCCCGGCAACGTTCCAATATCTAATAAACGATATATTCCGTGATCTCCTTGACATCTGTGTAGTTGTATATTTGGACGACATTCTGATATACTCTACTAACATCATTGAACATATAAAACACGTCCGCTGGGTGCTCTCTCGCCTTAGACAACACCGACTTTTTGCCAAATTGGAAAAATGCATCTTCCACACCTCTGTTATTACATTCCTGGGTTATACTATCACTCCCACAGGAATTCAGATGGATGATTCAAAAGTGCAAACTATTAAAAACTGGCCCATACCTTCCTCCAAAAAGGACCTGCAAAAATTCCTTGGTTTCTCCAATTACTATAGGAAATTCATCAAGAATTATTCCTCTCTTACTAAGCCTTTAACTTCTCTTACAAGTGTCAAAACTACATTCCACTGGACACCTCAAACACAGGCTATTTTCGAACACCTTAAGGATGTTTTCACTAAAGCACCGATTCTTAAGTTTCCAGACCCTGATTTCCATTATGTACTTGAAGTTGACGCCTCCAACTACGCTCTAGGGTCCATTCTGTCTCAACGTAAAACTCCAGAAGATCCACTCCACCCTGTTGCCTTCTTTTCACGAGTAATGACACCAGCCGAATATAACTACCCTGTAGGCGAAAAGGAGTTGTTAGTGATCAAGGTCTCATTAGAACACTGGAGACATCTCCTAGAGGGCAGTAAATTTCCGATACTAATATATACGGACCACAAAAATCTGGAATACCTTCTGACTAACCGTACCTTATCCTCTAGACAGCTAAGATGGAGTTTATTCCTATCAAGGTTTGATTTCCATATAACCTACAGACCAGGCAGTAAGAATGGGAAAGCGGATGCCTTGTCCAGAAAAGATACCAATCCTCATCATTCCGATACTCCTGGTACAGTCATTCCAGCTGAGCAATTCATTACACTATCTCCTACTTATCCTGAAGTCCTTAAACTCCTACAACAGAAAGATACTTCCATACCTAAGCTTAAACTCACA
Organism: Bombina bombina; assembly: GCF_027579735.1. Taxonomy (NCBI): domain Eukaryota; kingdom Metazoa; phylum Chordata; class Amphibia; order Anura; family Bombinatoridae; genus Bombina; species Bombina bombina. The sequence continues at coordinate 55,886,732 of NC_069499.1, read as the reverse complement.
CTGGGACAAGATGGTCTCTATTACCACCAAGGACGTCTTTATGTACCACCTTCCCTTCGAGACAATTTGTTAAAAGAACATCATGACTCACCGATGGCAGGACATCTTGGAATCCACAAAACCTATGATCTTCTTTCACGTACGTACTGGTGGCCTGCTATCAGAACTTCTGTGCAAAGATATGTTCAATCTTGCCACATATGTACAGTTTCCAAGACTGAAAAAAGACCTCCTTTCGGATTACTCTTACCATTACAGATACCTGACCGACCGTGGCAAACCATAGGAATGGATTTCATCGTCGAACTTCCATTGTCACTTGGTTACAATACCATACTTGTTGTTGTTGATCATCTTACCAAGATGGCCCATTTCCTCCCATATCATAAGCTCCCAACTTCATCAGAACTTGCAGTTCTTTTCTTGAATAACATCGTCAAATTACACGGTCTCCCAGATTCCATTGTAACTGATAGAGGTAGTCAATTCACCTCTCGTTTCTGGAAAAAATTATGTGACACTATGCAAGTAGAACTCCGATTCTCTTCCTCATTTCACCCCCAATCAAATGGCCAAACAGAGAGAATAAACCAATGGCTCAAACAGTATATTCGTTCTTATTGTTCCAACCACCAAGACCAGTGGGCTAATACCCTCGCTATGGCTGAATATGCATACAACAATTCTACAAGTTCCACTACTTCCAAGACACCATTTTTTGAGAATTATGCTTTTCACCCTTCCTTCCAACTTCACCCTCGGACAGATTCAAACTGTCCCAAGGTTGATGACCTCACTAAGGATCTCCAGGATCTTTTCATAGAACTCAAGAGGCATATAGCTGATGCTCAGGCTCATCAGAGACGTTACTACAACCTCCGAAGACGTCAACCACCTTCCTATAAAATAGGTGATCTGGTCTGGCTGTCGACCAAGAATATAAAACTGAAAACCCCCAGCAAGAAACTTAGTGCTGTCTTCATTGGTCCTTATCCTATCACAAAGGTTGTGAACCAAAATGCTGTTACCTTGGATCTGCCTTCTACCTTTCGACTTCATCCCACCTTCCACGTCTCTTTGTTAAAACCTCATTGCGAAACTAGACAGGTGGCCAGCCAGATTCCTCCTCTCATCTTACAGGATTCGGACACGGAATACGAAGTCGATGCCATCCTGGACTCCCGTATTTACCGTGGAACTCTTCAATACTTAATCCGTTGGAAGGGATTCTCTGAGGAGAATGACTCTTGGGAACCTTCCTCGAATGTTCATGCTCCCAAATTGGTATCCCTGTTTCACAGGAGGAATCCAGAACGACCTAGATTCGTAGCTGCGGGGCACCTACCCTGAGGTGGGGGGTATGTCATGGATTTCCTTATTCCTTTCTGTCCCTTTAATTTTACCTGTGCTCACACCTAGTAAGGTTATTTAAAGCCTGGACACGCCTCCCTCCCTGCTTCAGTATTGTTTCCAGTTTAGCATACAGCTTCACAGACCTGCTGCAGGGATTTACCTCTCTCTGTTCAAGTCTAACTATCTGAAGGTATTTAAACCTTTTCTAATACGGAGCCTACTTGAGAAACTGAAAGAGACTTATATGCTAAGTCTGAACATTTCCTAATTTGGATTAACAAACACCGCTGCTGCATTATTTTCCTGCTTAATTGCCTCTGGCAGATCAAGTGTTTTCCAAACTGCAACTGCAGTCTCATCCGATATAAGTTGTGAACTTTATAACTTTGTACAGACGCTTAACTTACATTGGACCACACTCACAGGATACCTCCTCATATTCCTCTTCACACGCTTCAGGAGTAGCGTGATAAACTTCAGACTGAACTTTTGTGAGTAACACTACAGCACAGCACTTAATACCTGCTCCACCCATCTGCCTGTCAGCTCTCACAAACAGCACAGCTATCAGCGTGTATCACACTTCAATTGACTAACAGCCTGCTGCATCTGTACTGACCTAACGCTCCTCCTGTGTGCTCAGTGATTATCAGGAAAAGTGTATCCCATCCACGGTGCGTTTGTTTAACAACTGCTGTGCAACCTGATTCAGAAATACTGATCAGGAATTTAAATCAAATAGTAACTTTCAACTGCCATACAGACAGATACATTGTAACTTCCTCATTGTATCTTAAAGTAAGGCATACAATCATATATTTCCCGCAGTTGAGATCCACAACCACAACCTGCTCGTTACACTGGCTTACAAAACATAGATCCATAGGCAATTATCCCTGTGGAAAATGTGTAACATGTAAATTTATGCGCAAGACAAAAGAATTCAGAACGAATACGGGAAAAACCTATAGACTAAAACATTTTGTGAACTGTGATACTGAGGGGGTCGTATACCTGCTGTCCTGCGATTGCCCACTTTTCTATGTGGGAAAAACGAGGAGGGCGATAAAGGACCGCATCTCAGAACATAGAGATGATGTAAAGAATAAAAATCCTAAAAGCAATGTGGCAAAACACTTTGAGTTGGCGCATAGTTGCAATCCTGATTCACTCAGATTCGTGGGCATAGACAAAGGCATCATAAACGGGAGAGGAGGAGATAATGATAAAACCCTCCTGAGAAAGGAATGCAGGTGGATATCAATCCTTGGGACACAAATTCCAAATGGTCTCAATGATAAATTAGATATGGCCTGCTTCCTATGAGACTGTATTTAAGGTAGAGTGGAGTGTTGATATGGAGAGGTGTTTTGCTTTTACACTCCATTCTACCTAACCAAAAATAAGCAGATTCTACAAGATATAAGACAATAAAAATATAAAGAACATGTTGTTTCTTGAATGACAGATTGTAATGGTTTTAACTGTAGCAACCAAGTATAAATGTTTGAGGAAAAATATGTAACATTTCTAACCTTGGTTTTGCTTCTTGTAAATTTGAAACATAAGGTTGTAAATAATAGCAATCACATAAGATTGAAAGCTGCCTGTAGCAGCATGTGAAACTTTCACCTTCCAGCAGAGGCGCAACATCATTGATCTATATAACAGGACGCATGGATCAAAGCAGTATTACGCCCTGACGAAGCCCGGTCTGAATTCCAGTCGAGCGGGTGAAACGCGCGTCGGCATTGGTGGAGCCGACTAGGTCACGTGATACACGTGGAGCACCGCTGTGTTTGGCGTTTGCGATGGAGATCGCTACCGGCATGGAATGCTAACAAGTGGGGACAATACATACCCCTGTGGATATTGGACACAACAACATCTGAAAGCAAGGTCGTATAAGTGTGACATGTTGACACCTGATATATACTGATATGGAATAGGTGACCATGTTGAAGAAAATAATGGCATTTTGTTAAGTTGGAGAAGGCGCTGTTTTGTCTTTCACTGAGACTAATATCTTGATACCTGTCTTCGCTTGGAGTCATACATTTCTTGCTTAGACTGTGCTCTATTAACTACAACTTGACTCTTATTTGCCTGCATGTGAAAACACTAATTCACCTGCGACATCTTCATGCTAACATCTTTGCATCTTGCTTTGCAGACTTCTTCTGTGGATATGTGTATGCACAATGCGAATGTAATCAATATTGCATGAATTGTGTTACCTCTACAATTGTTACCCACTTGTCTACCTATGTATATATTCAGGGGGCTCACCTGCTGGCTTGCTTAGATCCCTTTTGTAAGCTGCGCAGCAAGTAGCCCCATAACTGCAGGGGTGCTGTAAGCAGCTGGGTGTAGCAAAGCCAGAGGAGGTCTCACTTGATATAATAGCCTATATTTTGTACATTGCAGTAACTGTATTCATTTCTAACTGTGAAATCACTTTCTACGAGGTGCCTGACACAGGCTTTGCAGTGTTTACCACTTAGATCCCGGTTCATATATCTGCCCAGGATATACCTTCCATGACCATTCCTTGGGAGGTTCTGAGGTAGTTGGGTGTAGTGGTTCACTATAAAAACCTGTGCTTAAGCAATACTACTGCTATTTACATTTCGCCACACATGTGCTTTTTCGTGTATCCCTGACCGGTCAGGTTCTTTTGAACTGTCATTCATGAGTCGAACTTGTATGCTTATGTGTGTTAATATTTACATGGATTTATTCCCATGTTGTGTGGAATTTGGCTGCCACTATTAAAGCTATTGAATTACATTAGAGTGATTTGTGAGTTTTTCTAAAAGAGTGCTGAAACCCTGTCTTTTTTTGGTACCAGGATTATATTCCAGGTACGTCTCTTTTGTGTACATGATACATTTAAACTAAGGGTCTGCACCATTTTTAAATTTAAGTTGCTTGGACATTTAAGCCCTTACGCAACCAATCAACTCACACTAGCAACTGCGTCCTTTCCTAAATTGTTCTTGATTATATATATATATATATATATATATATATATATATATATATATGTGTGTGTGTGCTTTTCTGAAAGATATGGAAAATGTAAAAATATTGCACTCTTGCCCCATAATATATATATATATATATATATATATATATATATATATATATATATATATATATATATATATATATATATATATATATTTTTACATTTTCCATCTCTTTCAGGATTTATCTCTAGTGGGGGACCAGATAGGAACCTGACATTTTTACATATATTGGTAGCATTCTGCTGTAAATATTGAGTTTGCGATTCCACTGGTTATAGAGTTAGGGCTAGTAGAAATCTGGAGAAAAGACTACTTTATTCATGCATATTGAGAGATGACAAGAAGTAATATAAGCTTAACAAATAATAAAAATGAACTTTATTTTACACTAATTATGTTTGACACACCACAATTTCAAGCTACATATTTGATTAGAAGCTCCTTAAATCATATTGGCTGATTTGAACAGCCAATAGGATTTAAGCAGCTCTCATCCTATTGGCTTAATTGAAAATTTCAGCCAATAGGAATGCAAGGTACCCCAATATAAAATGGGTACCTTGCATTCAATCTTCAGTGTGCAGCAGACGATCTCATGAAGAGGATCCTCCACGTTGGATGTCTGCACAGCCGCCAATCCTGCTCAGCTCTGTGCCGCCTTTTCTCTGCGCCACCGGGATGAAGAAAGAAGATGGTCCCGCGCTGGATGAACATGAAGTCGCCTAGAAGAAGACTTTTACCGCCGGACTTCAGGAATAGTGAGTACCTATGTCGGAGTTAGTGTTTTATTTTTTTGCCTGTTTTTTGTTTTGTTTTGTTTTGTATGGGTACTAAAGAGCTGATTGCCCTTTTAAGGGCAATGCCCATACAAATGCCCCTTTAGGGGCAATGGGTAGCTTTTTTTCGAGTTAGGTCTTTATTTTGGGGGGATTGCTTTTACTGTTAGGATTTGTATTTTTTAATGTAAAAGAGCTGTTAAACGTAGGGCAATGCCCTACAAAAGGCCCTTTTAAGGGCTATTGATAGTTTAGTGTTAGCTTAGGGGGTGTTTTTATTTTGGGGTGGATTTTTTGTTTTTATAGGACTATTAAAAACAAGGTATACATCATGAAACAAGTGTTCCGTAGCATGTACATTAAATACAACAATAATTAGTTTGGTGTTACATGTAAATACACAAATAATTCAAAATGATACCTTCAACTGTGATGCTACTGAGCAAGAAGAATCAAACCTCATATTTTTTTTAAAAGAACATATGTACCTCCAAAGTTTCAAAGGCCACTCATGGACCTATAAAGATTTAAACATCCCAACGGAGGGGTTTGTATACATTTTACAGATACTTACATCGACATAAGACACATGTGTATGGAAACATAAAAATCTTAAACATTCAAAGCTTCTATAGAAATGCTGTAACAATAACACATAAATATATTAGAAAATATGATTGCAATTGTGGTGTATAGTAGTGAGTGGGGGGGTAGAAGCATAAAAAAAGATAACTAAGCAACATAAGTGCGTGATTTAATACTAAGTAAGCGTGACCTACATGGGTTGTTATGTGGATATCAAATTTATTATATGACAGTTTTACCCTAGGCTCATAGCTGGCTGGAGTAACTAACTATATAAATGGCTATCAGTGTTCTAATTCCACTGTATGTAAAATATCTAATATAAGGAGGGAGCTGTCCTTCCGTTAGATGGTGATAGTATGGATTAAACTATGAGTTTAACAGCCAGCTAAACTATAAAGAGAAAGAGCTTTGTTCCGAATATGCATGGGGAAATTATTGAACCACATATATAAGTTATGAAATAAGGGGGGTATTAGTCAGGGGTAAAGAATATACAGTCCCCTCTCAAACCTGCATGACCATTGCTATAAATATCAACACTCATCTGGGGTAGAACAATACCAGGGGAGTATTAGGAGATAATTAAATAGGCCCTATTCAAGACCTTGGGAATATATAGGGAGGAGAAAAAAATCATAGGGTAGTATACGTGATAAAATATTTTGCATTCAGACTAAAGCCAATTTTGTGGTTGAACAATGCCTAACAATTTCTATGTATATATACACATATATGTATAATAGCTGACCCAATCTGCTAGTAAGGGTCTCTTCAGTCTTCTATCAAGCAACCCTACCATATGGGTATGGGCCCTATACCCCACGGCAAGGCAAGATGTTTTATTTGGCATATACGATACATGCAGTATGTAATATTCCTCACTTTTAAACATATAGTCTATGACAGTCTGAATCAGTGTAATTTCCCTTAGCTCTTTGAATATAGTGAGTTCAGCCCTCTTAATAGGTCCAGCACAAAAAGAATAAAATGAAATGGAGAGAGATGCCCTACTACATACCATGTCAATCCCCATTACATATAGCATATTTTAAACACACAAAAGCCCCAGTGATCTGGAAATTGCAAGTTAAAACATATAAACTACTGTAATTTACGCCCCAAACAAACACAACTAACATTAGAACTTTTATAGTGGGTATGCCAGTGCATATTTTATTTGCGTATACAAAGTCCCCAGTTTGTAAGCTTATATGCCGTCATCAGGGTCCGATTATCTAGATGTAGAAGCTGTGAGTAAGTGACTACTAAGTAAGTAGTATAGACAGTCATGGGTATATGCTATATGGCCATAATTGATTCAGCATTCCTCTGGTTTAAAGTCCTTCTAGTATATCCAACGGCCACTCTTGGACCTTAGAAAAGCTATGATAGAATATGTAAATATTATGTAGATACAATTATGTATTAAAGGACCAGTAAACACAGCAGATTTGCATAATCAACAAATGCAAGATAACAAGACAATACAATAGCATTTACTCTGAATTTCAAATAAATAGTAGATTATTTTCTAACACATTTCAAAGTTGTGTATATTTCCACTCCCCCTGTACCATGTGATAACAATCAGCCAATCACAAATGCATATACGTATAGTCTGAGTTCTTGCACATGCTCAGTAGGAGCTGGTGACTCAAAAAAAAGTGCAAATATAAAAGACTGTGCACATTTTTTTTAATGGAAGTAAATTGTAAAGTTGTTTAAAATTACATGCTGTATCTGAATCATGAAAATTTAATAAAACCTGAGTGTCCCTTTAAGTTCTATAAGAATAGCTAAGATAAAGTATTGCAGAGAGTATCTAATTAATAATATTGCTGTACTATCTAGGGTATCTCCGGGCCACTATGTATATTATCATAAGAGTGGAGTGCATGATCAATTGGCTCTTAGGGCAAAGTATAGCTGAATTAAACTATATTAATAGGAAGGTGCCAGCATTCAAGTGCAGTGGTATAGCTATAGTAAAGGTTTTGTTCCACCTATAATAAGTTAGGTTAGTTTGTATAGCCTAGAACACCTCACACATCTACCTGTTGCTATGGAATGGTGTGTATGCTAAAACATAATATCTGTAAATAAATTATCTGAGGCTCAATGCTATGCAGGAATGCATAGAAGAGGAAGTAACAGAACCCTCGGGAAAGAGGCAAACTAAATAAACATTTCAAGTAACCAACAAGAATAGAGGTGACCCCGCAATTATGTATTTAAAGTAAAGGCATTACTAGAGCAACTACTTGTCTGTGTAAGAAATGATTAGATGATATAATCTATCCCCCTATTTCGGCCATTGACAGGGAGACAGAAATCTCAAGAACTACACGTATGGTAGGTTATGCTACTAGTAGTGAGAGATGTATGTATGTTTTGTGAGTAGCCTCCCATTTTAAACTAGACATCTAGTCTCCTCATCTGAGAAACTGACATCTAAGGCTAAAAGTAATTCCCACATAGACATATTCATAGTTGTATAATTATAGACATTATATCTTAATAAATTTAGGATGGCAAATGCAGGACTAATAGGAGTGAGGTGGTATAAGCAACATGTATGAACTTGTGCTATTAGTGTATATTTACGGCTAAGAGCAGTAAAAATCACACACGGTTATATGAGGCCAACTAAAAAGGCAGCAAAAAAAGAGAAAAAGAAATATAAGCCAACACATTGATCATGACACTTCATCAGAGCTGGTTGTATTAAATATCTATCATGCTTATCCCACTTCATAATAATTCAGACTCAATGTAAAGCCCCTTAATGGTCTTTCATACTTGCGATAGTGAGTTCCAATAGAGTCCAACAAATAAATTACAAGAAAAAAAATGTGTCTGTAATGTGTATGGGTCTGCAATTGGTGATATCACATTCCGAATCCAGATGAAGCTGTATTCCTCCTTTTGAGGTTGGTGGCTCCCACTGCGTAGGGAAATTTCCCAACCAAAGAGCTAAGATGTGCTGTCCCCTTAAAGTAGTCTCCACACTCGGGAGCAGTCTCATGAGGTCGGGCAAAGTGATAGGGAACATGTTGAGTGTATGAAGCTGTAGGTATTGTGGTCGCTTGTGAGGGAGAGCTTAATGCCTCCCCGGCTTCCCCAAGTGACAAAGAACTGATGTCTGATGTTCGCCAAGACTTGCAGTTTATAGGATTCAGTGCAGATCTGCTTGAGGGACTGTCCAGGTTCTTCTGGACTGTGAGTACTGGTATAATATGTGTTCATAATCAGTACTATTGGCGTCTCATTTTGGTGGCTATTGTAGGTAGGATAGTATCGAAGTAAAGTTCGTCTTCAAACTTTGGAAGTGTCAATCTATGAGCTGCTGGGTACGTTGTTCCCAATCCTCTAATGCCTCCATACTGGTAGTACCAATTAAGGATGAGTGCTTTATGTGGTTCGTAGCAGGCTAGGCTTTATATGTATAGCATTTAGAGATGCAGCTGTAGCCCGGCCCTGCCCTGCCCCCTCCAGCCCCGCCCCCTTAACATAATACCCATATATAAATGTATATTGTTTTAGGCGATGTACCATATGTGTGTGTATATGTGTATATATATATATATATATATATATATATATATATATATATAGTTGTGCTCATAAGTTTACATACCCTGGCAGAATTTATGATTTCTTGGCCATTTTTCAGAGAATATGAATGATAACACGAAAACTTTTCTTTCACTCATGGTTAGTGTTTGGCTGAAGCCATTTATTATCAATCAACTTTGTTTACTCTTTTTAAATCATAATGACAACAGAAATACCCAAATGACCCTGATCAAAAGTTTACATAACTTGTGTGCATTTTATCAGGCCAAAATCACCAGGGTGACACAAAGGAGTTTGAATGGCTATTAAAGGTAACCATCCTCACCTGTGATCTGTTTTCTTGTAATTAGTGTGGGTATAAAAGGTCAATGATTTTGTGGACTCCTGACAGACCCTTGCATCTTTCATCCAGTGCTGCACTGACGATTCTGGATTCTGAGTCATGGGGAAAGCAAAAGAATTGTCAAAGGATCTGCAGGAAAAGGTAGTTGAACTGTATAAATCAGGAAAGGGATATAAAAAGATATCCAAGGAATTGAGAATGCAAATCAGCAGTGTTCAAACTCTAATAATAATAAACTCTAATAAAGAAGTGGAAAATGAGGGGTTCTGTTGAAACCAAACTAAAATTTCAGCCACAACTGCCAGGAAAATTGTTCGGGATGCAAAGACAAACCCACAAATAACTTCAGGTGAAATACAGGACATGCGGTGTGGCTGTTTCAAGATGCACAATAAGGAGGCACTTGAAGAAAGATGGGCTGCATGGTCGAGTCGCCAGAAGAAAGCCACAAAGTATCCCGCTTACAATACGCCAAACGGCACAGAGACCAAAATTGAGCTTTTTGTCCACAACCATAAATGCTACATTTGGAGAGGAGTCAACAAGGCCTATGATGAAAGGTACACCATTCCTACTGTGAAACACAGAGGTGGATCGCTGATGTTTTGGGGATGGGTGAGCTACAAAGGCATAGGAAATTTGGTCAGAATTGATGGCAAGAGGAATGCAGTATGTTATCAAACAGAACGCCTCATTTTCCACTTCTTGATTAGAGTTTGAACACTGCTGATTTGCATTCTCAATTCCTTGGATATCTTTTTATATCCCTTTCCTGTTTTAGACAGTTCTACTACCTTTTTCCCACAGATCCTTTGACAATTCTTTTTCTTTCCCCATGACTCAGAATCCAGAAACGTCAGTGCAGCACTGGATGAAAGATGCAAGGGTCTGTCAGGAGTCCAGAAACTCATTGACCTTACAAGCAAACAGATCACAGGTGAGGATGGTTACCATTAATAGCCATTCAAGCCCCTTTGTGTCAACTTGTGTGCATGCTATCAGGCCAAAATCACCAGGGTATTTAAACTTTTGATCAGGGTCATTGATAATAAATGGCTTCAGCCAAACACTAACTACGAGTGAAAGAAAAGTTTTTGTGTTATTATTCATATTCTCTGTAAAATGGCCAAGAAATCATAAATTCTGCCAGGGTATGTAAACTTATGAGCACAACTGTATATGTATGTGTGTGTGTATGTGTATATAATAAATATATATATATATATATATATATATATATAATATCCATAATGTTTACTAAAAAAAATTATTAAGCCATGTGACTAACCGCGCAAGTTTCCACTATTTTCTCCAGATAAATTAATATTCGGCTGCTCTATTTCCCTTCTAGCTTATGCACTTGATGGTCTTAGTGCTGGGTAGTATTACGCTGGAGTTACAAACGAATTAAACCTTTTTTGTAATGCTTTTTTGATGCTTTGTACCATATGATTTTCCTATTTCACAATGTAGTGTAGTATTGACTGTGTATGTGCTTGTTTCATTTGATATGTGTATATAAATGCAACTTTATGTATAACATAACAAATTCTTTTTTTGTGTAGAATTCGATGTAGAAAAATATTTAATGTGTACTTATATATATTATATAAGCATACTAAGGTGCCATCACATTACCTTGTCCCACAACACAGGGGTAGAATCTTATCTGCGACTGCTAACAGCGGAGCGAGGCTCACAGAGAGAGTCAAATCGGGGGGGACGGGCTGTACTAAACAGCACATCACCCTGTTCTTCTCCACCTGACCCGTTGCCCATGATGATATCACACTGGGCTAACCGGCGGCCCGGTTTTATTTATTGTTGTAACATGATGATGTAGTTTTAATACAGTGATGCGTATTAAAACTACATCATGTCACAACAATAAATAACATTTTGGGGCAAAGTAACGGCCACTGCGCTCCTACTCCTTCACACTGTGCTGCGGCGCTGCCTGTGCTTCTCTCCACACCACACACTATGTGTAGCTGCCGGCCCACCGGGATTTTTCCCAGGAACCCGGCAGCCCAATCCGGCCCTGAGCTCCAGATCTACTCCAGGTACGCAGCACTAAAAAAAATGCTTTTTTTATGAGTGAGTGAGGGGGTTCTGCGTCTCTGATCGCTAGGTCAGCAAAATGTAATGCATAGGTTTTGAGTACTTTGGGCTGAAGAAGTATCATATGCGTATGTGTAATCTAACTATAGTCGTACGCAAAACTTTGATAGTTAGCCTCTGTGTATTCGCCTGATGATTATGAGGAAGTGCTCTAATTTGTTGTAGGAGTGTTGCGTTATGTCTTCCGTTCAATAAATTTGCTCAATCTCTTTGTTTTTGGGCTCCCAAATTCTTGTAGGTAAAGTTTTTTTAAAAAGTGGTGTATATTAATTTAGCTTGATTCTCAGCAATAGCGGGTAGTTTATGGATATAAGCGGGGTGACATTTTTTTGGTTTTTATATGGGTATTTTTCTGTAATCTTAGATTTCTATTTTAATTTAATCTTTTATTTTTTTTTGGTAATTTATAAAGGTAGTCCTTTTTTTAATTTATGTAACTGGAGTTGATTTAGGGGGAGTTGGGTTAGGGGGCTTGGCGATTAGATTGATCATTTGCGTTGTGGGGGGTTGGTGGTTTAGGGGTTAATAGGTTAATTATGTAGATTGCGTTGTGGGGGTTGGCAATTTAGGGGTTAATAGCTTAAATAGGTTGCCTTGTGGGGGGTTGGCGGTTTAGGGGTTAATTAGGTAGATTGCATTGCTGGGGCTGGCGGCTTAGGGTTTAATAGTTTAAATGGGTAGATTGCGTTGTGGGGGGATGGCGGTTTAGAGGTTAATACATTTATTAGGTACTTTGCAATGTGGGGGTTGGTGGATTAGGAGTTAATAGTTTAAATAGGTAGATTGTGTTGTGGGGGTGGCGGTTTAGAGGTTAATACATTTTATTATTAGTTGTGATGTGGGGGTTTTGACGTGTCAGGTTTATTTTTGGGAGGCGTGTTAGATTTCAATGGGAACCAGGCATCAAAAAGCAAATTTTACCTCTTTTTCACCTAGTTGAGCTGGGTGTAATTTTTGTGCATGTATTGATAGCCTCCAACAGTGCATTAACGGTTTGCGCTGTCTTTGGAAATCTGGTATAATTTATAGATCAACGGCTTCTAATTCTATGGGACGCAAAAATGTTTTTTGGCAGCCGGAGTCCGGTTGCCAAAATTAGAAGCAGTCGTTAAATGAAATTGCTTCCGACAGTATTTATTGTTTTGTGAGCACACAAAATCCTAATTACGGCTCAATGGAAACAAGTCCTATGTTGGTTATGCAAAACTGGGGAATGGGTAATAAAGAGATTATCTATCTTTTTTTTTAACCATAACAATTCTGGAGTAGACTGTCCCTTTAATTTTCAGAGCGCTGAGACCTTTCATAAAGTCATGCAAAAAATCAAGGCTGTGACATCCAAATCATCAAGAAGTTTAAGATTTACAGATGTTGCAAGAAAAGTCCCAACTTATTTGAAAGACTCTACTTTTAGTCCAGGGTTTGTCAATGGCCAGTCTCACAAGAAGAGGGAACCAGAAACATCTTGACCCCACCACCTTTTTTGCTTTGTCTCGCTGAACCTTTTCTACAACTGAAATGAAGGAATGCGTAGAACTCTGGAGTTTTCCAATGAAAGGTCAGATATTGAAAGACTGATCTATTGAGACTACACTCTCCACAATAATATCTTCTTTGTTGAGAAATTTCTTTTGACAATTGTATTTTCTTGACAGATGGAATGTTGAAATGTTTCTGTCTACTGTAGAATGTATCTAGCTTTCTACAACAGTGCATGACTAAGGTCTTTCCTGGAATTTGATATAATGCTTGAATGCCTTACCTACCATATATGTTATTGATCTTGAGAATTGCCTTAAAGTTACAGCCCATTTATGGATAACAGTGACTTGTCCACTAACCAGCAGCTTTTACTGAATTGATTATATAGATATGCTCTACCCCCTTTCTTGGGAACAGACAGGAGTAGAAGCCAGTTTTTATTGCTGAGGCGGCTTTTGGTATGAGAGTTATAGAAACTATTAAAGGGACACTGTACTATGAAATTTGTTTTCCCTTAATGTGTTCCAAATGACTTGTAATTACCTACAGCAGAATATTATATTTGTTCTTTCATTTTTTTTTTGTATTTGAAATAGTTTTTTCTCATTAAAACCATCACTTAGGGCATGCCCATAATAATGGGCTGAGACTGCAAGTATTTGTTAGGTACTGAAATGCTAATTATGTCTGGGGGTTGAATAAACACAAGCAGATATTTCACACAAAATCTCTCTCCCTCCTACCCCATCTTTTACATGGGATATATTAGAATAGAATTGGGGATTTTCCCCATAAATTACCATTAAAGTCTGAGAAAATTTGAGGATAAGCACAAGATGGGTATTTACTGTATAAAGGATTAGAGGAGAGCCTCATGGAGGATAGCGCTCATAGTCTGAATAATATGTGTTAACAGAGATACATCAGAAGTCTTTATCTCTATCGGACAGTATTTG
>NC_069499.1:55242505-55262505 GCF_027579735.1 Bombina bombina | reverse complement strand
GTGTGTACTCACTAACATGTGCACCAGTGTCCGTGTGTACTCACTAACATGTGCACCAGTGTCCGTACTCACTCACATGTGCACCAGTGTCCGTACTCACTCACATGTGCACCAGTGTCCGTACTCACTCACATGTGCACCAGTGTCCGTGTGTGTACTCACTAACATGTGCACCAGTGTCCGTGTGTGTACTCACTAACATGTGCACCAGTGTCCGTGTGTGTACTCACTCACATGTGCACCAGTGTCTGTACTCACTAACATGTGCACCAGTGTCCGTGTGTGTACTCACTCACATGTGCACCAGTGTCCGTACTCACTCACATGTGCACCAGTGTCCGTGTGTGTACTCACTCACATGTGCACCAGTGTCCGTACTCACTCACATGTGCACCAGTGTCCGTACTCACTCACATGTGCACCAGTGTCCGTACTCACTCACATGTGCACCAGTGTCCGTACTCACTCACATGTGCACCAGTGTCCGTGTGTGTACTCACTCACATGTGCACCAGTGTCCGTACTCACTCACATGTGCACCAGTGTCCGTGTGTGTACTCACTCACATGTGCACCAGTGTCCGTACTCACTCACATGTGCACCAGTGTCCGTACTCACTCACATGTGCACCAGTGTCCGTGTGTGTACTCACTAACATGTGCACCAGTGTCCGTGTGTGTACTCACTAACATGTGCACCAGTGTCCGTGTGTGTACTCACTAACATGTGCACCAGTGTCCGTACTCACTCACATGTGCACCAGTGTCCGTACTCTCTCACATGTGCACGAGTGTCCGTGTGTGTACTCACTCACATGTGCACCAGTGTCCGTGTGTGTACTCACTAACATGTGCACCAGTGTCCGTGTGTGTACTCACTAACATGTGCACCAGTGTCCGTGTGTGTACTCACTCACATGTGCACCAGTGTCTGTACTCACTAACATGTGCACCAGTGTCCGTGTGTGTACTCACTCACATGTGCACCAGTGTCTGTACTCACTAACATGTGCACCAGTGTCCGTGTGTGTACTCACTAACATGTGCACCAGTGTCTGTACTCACTCACATGTGCACCAGTGTCCGTGTGTGTACTCACTCACATGTGCACCAGTGTCCGTACTCACTCACATGTGCACCAGTGTCCGTGTGTGTACTCACTAACATGTGCACCAGTGTCTGTACTCACTCACATGTGCACCAGTGTCCGTGTGTGTACTCACTAACATGTGCACCAGTGTCTGTACTCACTCACATGTGCACCAGTGTCTGTACTCACTCACATGTGCACCAGTGTCCGTACTCACTCACATGTGCACCAGTGTCCGTACTCACTCACATGTGCACCAGTGTCCGTACTCACTCACATGTGCACCAGTGTCCGTGTGTGTACTCACTCACATGTGCACCAGTGTCCGTACTCACTCACATGTGCACCAGTGTCCGTGTGTGTACTCACTAACATGTG
Source organism: Bombina bombina (assembly GCF_027579735.1). NCBI lineage: Eukaryota > Metazoa > Chordata > Amphibia > Anura > Bombinatoridae > Bombina > Bombina bombina. Next base: position 55,261,038 of record NC_069499.1, on the reverse strand, counting down.
CACCAGTGTCTGTACTCACTCACATGTGCACCAGTGTCCGTGTGTGTACTCACTAACATGTGCACCAGTGTCTGTACTCACTCACATGTGCACCAGTGTCCGTACTCACTCACATGTGCACCAGTGTCCGTACTCACTCACATGTGCACCAGTGTCCGTACTCACTAACATGTGCACCAGTGTCCGTACTCACTCACATGTGCACCAGTGTCCGTACTCACTAACATGTGCACCAGTGTCCGTGTGTGTACTCACTCACATGTGCACCAGTGTCCGTACTCACTCACATGTGCACCAGTGTCCGTGTGTGTACTCACTAACATGTGCACCAGTGTCCGTGTGTGTACTCACTCACATGTGCACCAGTGTCCGTACTCACTCACATGTGCACCAGTGTCCGTGTGTGTACTCACTAACATGTGCACCAGTGTCCGTGTGTGTACTCACTAACATGTGCACCAGTGTCCGTGTGTGTACTCACTAACATGTGCACCAGTGTCCGTACTCACTCACATGTGCACCAGTGTCCGTGTGTGTACTCACTCACATGTGCACCAGTGTCCGTGTGTGTACTCACTAACATGTGCACCAGTGTCTGTACTCATATGTGCACCAGTGTCTGTACTCACTCATATGTGCACCAGTGTCTGTACTCACTCATATGTGCACCAGTGTCTGTACTCACTCATATGTGCACCAGTGTCTGTACTCACTCATATGTGCACCAGTGTCTGTGTATGTACTCACTCATATGTCCACCAGTGTCTGTACTCACTCATATGTGCACCAGTGTCCGTGTGTGTACTCACTCATATGTGCACCGACCAGTGTCCGTGTGTGTACTCACTCATATGTGCACCAGTGTCCGTGTGTGTACTCACTCATATGTGCACCAGTGTCTCTGTACTCACTCATATGTGCACCAGTGTCTCTGTACTCACTCATATGTGCACCAGTGTCCGTGTGTGTACTCACTCACATGTGCACCAGTGTCTGTACTCACTAACATGTGCACCAGTGTCCGTGTGTGTACTCACTCACATGTGCACCAGTGTCTGTACTCACTAACACTCATATGTGCACCAGTGTCTCTGTACTCACTCATATGTGCACCAGTGTCTCTGTACTCACTAACATGTGCACCAGTGTCCGTGTGTGTACTCACTCACATGTGCACCAGTGTCTGTACTCACTCACATGTGCACCAGTGTCCGTGTGTGTACTCACTAACATGTGCACCAGTGTCTGTACTCATATGTGCACCAGTGTCTGTACTCACTCATATGTGCACCAGTGTCTGTACTCACTCATATGTGCACCAGTGTCTGTACTCACTCATATGTGCACCAGTGTCTGTACTCACTCATATGTGCACCAGTGTCTGTGTATGTACTCACTCATATGTGCACCAGTGTCTGTACTCACTCATATGTGCACCAGTGTCCGTGTGTGTACTCACTCATATGTGCACCGACCAGTGTCCGTGTGTGTACTCACTCATATGTGCACCAGTGTCCGTGTGTGTACTCACTCATATGTGCACCTGTGTCTCTGTACTCACTCATATGTGCACCAGTGTCTCTGTACTCACTCATATGTGCACCAGTGTCCGTACTCACTCATATGTGCACCAGTGTCCGTACTCACTCATATGTGCACCAGTGTCCGTATTACTCACTCATATGCAGACATCCCAACTTTCCCTGAAGTTCAGGGAGTCTCCCTGATTGTAATAGCGGCTCCCTGATGCCAGCAAATGGAATGTGATCTCCCTAAAACTCCAAGTACCATGATCCAATGTGGCCCAAATCTGGAAAAGTGCTTCATTAAGAAATGCCTTTAGTTGCTGGGACGTTATAGAACCCTCAAAGCATCAGTAACAAAAAAGCCCCCACTGATTTTAATAAAATAAAACACAAATACTACCTTATTTACTGCACGTAATTAAACTTTGTATTCTAAATATTTAAGCATTCACCAAGCGTACGATCACTGGAAAATAGGTTTATTGTATGTGGTTGTGCAATAAAGCTACTTTTTTTTAATGTGACTTTAGTGGGAAGCTACTTTAATGATAAGTCTCTATCTTATTTAGGGTTTCAAGGTGTCCAATATATAAAGGGGGTTGTGGCGCAGTAGCGGGTGAAGCCACCTCCCTGAAATTAGTTTTTGCAGGTTGGGATGTCTGCATATGTGCACCAGTGTCCGTGTGTGTACTCACTCATATGTGCACCAGTGTATGTGTGTGTACTCACTCATATGTGCACCAGTGTCCGTGTGTGCACTCACTCATATGTGCACCAGTGTCCGTGTGTGCACTCACTAATATGTGCACCAGTGTCCGTGTGTGTACTCACAAACATGTGCACCAGTGTCCGTGTGTGTACTCACAAACATGTGCACCAGTGTCCGTGTGTGTACTCACAAACATGTGCACCAGTGTCCGTGTGTGTGTACTCACAAACATGTGCACCAGTGTCCGTGTGTGTGTACTCACAAACATGTGCACCAGTGTCCGTGTGTGTGTACTCACAAACATGTGCACCAGTGTCCGTGTGTGTGTACTCACAAACATGTGCACCATTGTCCGTGTGTGTACTCACAAACGTGCACCAGTGTCCGTGTGTGTACTCACTCATATGTGCACCAGTGTCCGTGTGTGCACTCACTCATATGTGCACCAATATCCGTGTGTGTACTCACTCATATGTGCACCAATATCCGTGTGTGTACTCACTCATATGTGCACCAGTGTCCGTGTGTGTGCTCACTAATATGTTCACCAGTGTGTGTACTCACTAACGTGCACCAGTGTCCGTGTGTGTACCCACTAACATGTTTACCAATGTGTGTACTCACTAATATGTGCACCAGTGTCAGTGTGTACTCACTCATATGTGCACCAGTGTCCGTGTGTGCACTCACTCATATGTGCACCAGTGTCTGTACTCACTCATATGTGCACCAGTGTCTGTACTCACTCATATGTGCACCAGTGTCCGTGTATGTACTCACTCATATGTGCACCAGTGTCTGTACTCACTCATATGTGCACCAGTGTCCGTGTATGTACTCACTCATATGTGCACCAGTGTCTGTACTCACTCATATGTGCACCAGTGTCTGTACTCACTCATATGTGCACCAGTGTCCGTGTGTGTGTACTCACAAACATGTGCACCATTGTCCGTGTGTGTACTCACTCATATGTGCACCATTGTCCGTGTGTGTACTCACAAACGTGCACCAGTGTGCACCATTGTCCGTGTGTGTACTCACTCATATGTGCACCAGTGTCAGTGTGTACTCACTCATATGTGCACCAGTGTCAGTGTGTGCACTCACTCATATGTGCACCAGTGTCCGTGTGTGTGTACTCACAAACATGTGCACCATTGTCCGTGTGTGTACTCACTCATATGTGCACCATTGTCCGTGTGTGTACTCACAAACGTGCACCAGTGTGCACCATTGTCCGTGTGTGTACTCACTCATATGTGCACCATATGTGTCCGTGTGTGCACTCACTCATATGTGCACCAGTGTCCGTGTGTGCACTCACTCATATGTGCACCAGTGTCCGTGTGTGTGTACTCACAAACATGTGCACCATTGTCCGTGTGTGTACTCACTCATATGTGCACCATTGTCCGTGTGTGTACTCACAAACGTGCACCAGTGTCCGTGTGTGTACTCACTCATATGTGCACCATTGTCCGTGTGTGTACTCACTCATATGTTCACCATTGTCCGTGTGTGTACTCACTCATATGTGCACCATTGTCCGTGTGTACTCACTCACATGTGCACCAGTGTCCGTGTGTGCACTCACTCATATGTGCACCAATATCCGTGTGTGTACTCACTCATATGTGCACCAATATCCGTGTGTGTGCTCACTCATATGTGCACCAGTGTCCGTGTGTGTGCTCACTAATATGTTCACCAGTGTGTGTACTCACTAACGTGCACCAGTGTCCGTGTGTGTACCCACTAACATGTTTACCAATGTGTGTACTCACTAATATGTGCACCAGTGTCAGTGTGTACTCACTCATATGTGCACCAGTGTCCGTGTGTGCACTCACTCATATGTGCACCAGTGTCTGTACTCACTCATATGTGCACCAGTGTCTGTACTCACTCATATGTGCACCAGTGTCCGTGTATGTACTCACTCATATGTGCACCAGTGTCCGTGTATGTACTCACTCATATGTGCACCAGTGTCTGTACTCACTCATATGTGCACCAGTGTCTGTACTCACTCATATGTGCACCAGTGTCCGTGTGTGTACTCACTCATATGTGCACCAGTGTCTCTGTACTCACTCATATGTGCACCAGTGTCCGTACTCACTCATATGTGCACCAGTGTCCGTATTACTCACTCATATGCAGACATCCCAACTTTCCCTGAAGTTCAGGGAGTCTCCCTGATTGTAATAGCGGCTCCCTGATGCCAGCAAATGGAATGTGATCTCCCTAAAACTCCAAGTACCATGATCCAATGTTGCCCAAATCTGGAAAAGTGCTTCATTAAGAAATGCCTTTAGTTGCTGGGACGTTATAGAACCCTCAAAGCATCAGTAACAAAAAAGCCCCCACTGATTTTAATAAAATTAAACACAAATACTACCTTATTTACTGCACGTAATTAAACTTTGTATTCTAAATATTTAAGCATTCACCAAGCGTACGATCACTGGAAAATAGGTTTGTTGTATGTGGTTGTGCAATAAAGCTACTTTTTTTAATGTGACTTTAGTGGGAAGCTACTTTAATGATAAGTCTCTATCTTATTTAGGGTTTCAAGGTGTCCAATATATAAAGGGGGTTGTGGCGCAGTAGCGGGTGAAGCCACCTCCCTGAAATGAGTTTTTGCAGGTTGGGATGTCTGCATATGTGCACCAGTGTCCGTGTGTATACTCACTCATATGTGCACCAGTGTCCGTGTGTGTACTCACTCATATGTGCACCCGTGTCCGTGTGTGCACTCACTCATATGTGCACCCGTGTCCGTGTGTGCACTCACTCATATGTGCACCCGTGTCCGTGTGTGCACTCACTCATATGTGCACCAGTGTCCGTGTGTGCACTCACTCATATGTGCACCAGTGTCCGTGTGTGCACTCACTCATATGTGCACCAGTGTCCGTTAGTACTCACTAACATGTGCACTAGTCTCTGTGTGTGTACTCACTCATATATGCACCAGTGTCCGTGTGTGTACTCACTCACATGTGCACCAGTGTCCATGTGTGTACTCACAAACATGTGCACCAGTGTCCGTGTGTACTCACAAACATGTGCACCAGTGTCCGTGTGTGTACTCACAAACATGTGCACCAGTGTCCGTGTGTGTACTCACAAACATGTGCACCAGTGTCCGTGTGTGTACTCACAAACATGTGCACCAGTGTCCGTGTGTGTACTCACAAACATGTGCACCAGTGTCCGTGTGTGTACTCACAAACATGTGCACCAGTGTCCGTGTGTGTACTCACAAACATGTGCACCAGTGTCCGTGTGTGTGTACTCACAAACATGTGCACCAGTGTCCGTGTGTGTGTACTCACAAACATGTGCACCAGTGTCCGTGTGTGTGTACTCACAAACATGTGCACCAGTGTCCGTGTGTGTGTACTCACAAACATGTGCACCAGTGTCCGTGTGTGTGTACTCACAAACATGTGCACCAGTGTCCGTGTGTGTACTCACAAACGTGCACCAGTGTCCGTGTGTGTACTCACTCATATGTGCACCAGTGTCCGTGTGTGCACTCACTCATATGTGCACCAGTGTCAGTGTGTACTCACTCATATGTGCACCAGTGTCCGTGTGTGTGTACTCACAAACATGTGCACCATTGTCCGTGTGTGTACTCACTCATATGTGCACCATTGTCCGTGTGTGTACTCACAAACCTGCACCAGTGTGCACCATTGTCCGTGTGTGTACTCACTCATATGTGCACCAGTGTCAGTGTGTACTCACTCATATGTGCACCAGTGTCCGTGTGTGCACTCACTCATATGTGCACCAGTGTCCGTGTGTGTGTACTCACAAACATGTGCACCATTGTCCGTGTGTGTACTCACTCATATGTGCACCATTGTCCGTGTGTGTACTCACAAACGTGCACCAGTGTGCACCATTGTCCGTGTGTGTACTCACTCATATGTGCACCATATGTGTCCGTGTGTGCACTCACTCATATGTGCACCAGTGTCAGTGTGTACTCACTCATATGTGCACCAGTGTCCGTGTGTGCACTCACAAACATGTGCACCATTGTCCGTGTGTGTGTACTCACAAACATGTGCACCATTGTCCGTGTGTGTACTCACTCATGTGCACCATTGTCCGTGTGTGTACTCACAAACGTGCACCAGTGTCCGTGTGTGTACTCACTCATATGTGCACCATTGTCCGTGTGTGTACTCACTCATATGTGCACCATTGTCCGTGTGTGTACTCACTCATATGTGCACCATTGTCCGTGTGTACTCACATGTGCACCAGTGTCCGTGTGTGCACTCACATGTGCACCAGTGTCCGTGTGTGCACTCACTCATATGTGCACCAATATCCGTGTGTGTACTCACTCATATGTGCACCAATATCCGTGTGTGTACTCACTCATATGTGCACCAGTGTCCGTGTGTGTGCTCACTAATATGTTCACCAGTGTGTGTACTCACTAACGTGCACCAGTGTCCGTGTGTGTACCCACTAACATGTTTACCAATGTGTGTACTCACTAATATGTGCACCAGTGTCAGTGTGTACTCACTCATATGTGCACCAGTGTCCGTGTGTGCACTCACTCATATGTGCACCAGTGTCAGTGTGTACTCACTCATATGTGCACCAGTGTCCGTGTGTGCACTCACTCATATGTGCACCAGTGTCCGTGTGTGCACTCACTCATATGTGCACCAGTGTCCGTGTGTGCACTCACTCATATGTGCACCAGTGTCCGTGTGTGCACTCACTCATATGTGCACCAGTGTCCGTGTGTGCACTCACTCATATGTGCACCAGTGTCCGTGTGTGCACTCACTCATATGTGCACCAGTGTCTGTTAGTACTCACTAACATGTGCACCAGTGTCTGTGTGTGTACTCACTCATATATGCACCAGTGTCCGTGTGTGTACTCACTCACATGTGCACCAGTGTCCGTATGTGTACTCACTCACATGTGCACCAGTGTCCGTGTGTGTACTCACTAACATGTGCACCAGTGTCCGTGTGTGTACTCACTAACATGTGCACCAGTGTCCGTGTGTGTACTCACTAACATGTGCACCAGTGTCCGTGTGTGTACTCACTAACATGTGCACCAGTGTCCGTGTGTGTACTCACTAACATGTGCACCAGTGTCCGTGTGTGTACTCACTAACATGTGCACCAGTGTCAGTGTGTGTACTCACTAACATGTGCACCAGTGTCCGTGTGTGTACTCACTAACATGTGCACCAGTGTCCGTGTGTGTACTCACTAACGTGCACCAGTGTCCGTGTGTGTACTCACTAACATGTGCACCAGTGTCCGTGTGTGTACTCACTAACATGTGCACCAGTGTATGTGTGTGTACTCACTTATATGTGCACCAGTGTCCGTGTGTGTACTCACTTATATGTGCACCAGTGTCCGTCCCTGTGTGTACTCACTTATATGTGCACCAGTATCCGCTCCGTGTACTCATATGTGCACCAGTGTCTGTGTGTGTACTCACTTATATGTACACCAGTGTCCATGTGTGTACTCACTTATATGTGCACCAGTGTCCGTGTGTGTACTCACTAACATGTTCACCAGTGTCCATGTGTGTACTCACTTATATGTGCACCAGTGTCCGTGTGTGTACTCACTAACATGTTCACCAGTGTCCGTGTGTGTACTCACTAACATGTGCACCAGTATCCTTGTGTGTGCTCACTCATATGTGCACCAGTGTATGTGTGTGTACTCACTTATATGTGCACCAGTGTCCGTGTGTGTACTCACTTATAGGTGCACCAGTGTCCGTGTGTGTACTCACTTATAGGTGCACCAGTGTCTGTGTGTGTGTACTCACTTATATGTGCACCAGTGTCCGTCCCTGTGTGTACTCATTTATATGTGCACCAGTATCCGCTCCGTGTACTCACTTATATGTGCACCAGTGTCTGTGTACTCACTTATATGTGCACCAGTGTCCATGTGTGCACTCACTCATATGTGCACCAGTGTCCATGTGTGCACTCACTCATATGTGCACCAGTGTCCGTTAGTACTCACTAATATGTGCACTCACTCATATGTGCACCAGTGTCCGTGTGTATACTCACTCATATGTGCACCAATGTCCGTGTGTGTACTCACTAATATGTGCACCAGTTTGTGTACTCACTAACGTGCAACAGTGTCTGTGTGTGTATTCACTAACATGTGCACCAGTGTCCGTGTGTGTACTCACTTATATGTGCACCAGTGTCCGTGTGTGTACTCACTTATATGTGCATCAGTGTCTGTTAGTACTCACTAACATGTGCACCAGTGTCCGTGTGTGTACTCACTAATATGTGCACCAGTGTCCATGTGTGTACTCACTAATATGTGCACCAGTGTCCGTGTGTGCACTCACTAATATGTGCACCAGTGTCCGTGTGTGTACTCACTAATATGTGCACCAGTGTCCGTGTGTGTACTCACTCATATGTGCACCAGTGTCCGTGTGTGTGTACTCACTCATATGTGCACCAGTGTCCTTGTGTGTACTCACTCATATATGCACCAGTGTCCGTGTGTGTACTCACTCATATGTGCACCAGTGTCAGTGTGTGTACCCACTAACATGTGCACCAGTTTCCGTGTGTGCACTCATGTGTGCACCAGTGTCCTTGTGTGTACTCACTCATATATGCACCAGTGTCCGTGTGTGTACTCACTCATATGTGCACCAGTGTCAGTGTGTGTACCCACTAACATGTGCACCAGTTTCCGTGTGTGCACTCATGTGTGCACCAGTGTCTGCTCCATATGTGTACTCACTAATATGTGCACCAGTATTCGTGCGTGTACTCACTCATATGTGCATCATTGTTTGCTCCATGTGTGTACTCACTCATATGTGCACCAGTGTTTGCTCCATGTGTGTACTCACTTATATGTGCACCAGTATCCGTGCATGTGCTCACATGTCCAACAGTGTCTGTGTGTGTACTCACTCATATGTGCAACAGTGTTTGCTCCATGTGTGTACTCACTTATATGTGCACCAGTATCCGTGCATGTGCTCACATGTCCAACAGTGTCTGTGTGTGTACTCACTCATATGTGCACCAGTGTTTGCTCCATGTGTGTACTCACTTATATGTGCACCAGTATCCGTGCATGTGCTCACATGTCCAACAGTGTCTGTGTGTGTACTCACTCATATGTGCAACAGTGTCTGCTTTGTGTGTGTACTCATTGATATGTGCAGCAGTGTCTGCCCCGTGTGTGTACTCACTAATATGTGCAGCAGTGTCTGCCCCGTGTGTGTACTCACTAATATGTGCACCAGTGTCTGCTCCATGTGTGTACTCACTAATATGTGCATCAGTGTCCGTGTGTGTACTCACTTATATGTGCACAAGTGTCCATGTGTGTACTCCGTTATATGTGCACCAGTGTCCGTGTGTACTCACCAATATGTGCACCAGTGTCCGTGTGTGTACTCACTTATATGTGCACCAGTGTCTGCCCCGTGTGTGTACTCACTCATATGTGTACTAGTTTCTGCTCCATGTGTGTACTCACTCATTTGTGCACCAGTCTCCAAGTGTGTAATCACTGATATGCGCACCAGTGTCTGCTCCGTGTGTGTACTCACTCATATGTGCACCAGTATCCATGTGTGTGCTCACTCATATGTGCACCAGTGTCTGCTCCATGTGTGTACTCACTTGTATGTGCACCAGTGTCTGCTCAGTGTGTGTACTCACTCATATGTTCACTAGTGTCTGCTCCGTGTGTGTACTTACTCATATGTGCACCAGTATCCGTGCATGTACTCACTTATCTGTGCACCAGTGTCCATGTTTGTACTTACTCATATGTGCACCAGTGTCTGCTCCATGTGTGACTGTTTACTCACTAATATGTGCACCAGTATCGGTGCATGTACTCACTTATATGTGCACCATTGTCCATGTGTGTACTCATTCATATGTGCACCAGTGTCTGCTCCGTGTGTGTACTCATAAGTGCACCAGTATCTGCTCTGTGTGTGTACTCACTCATATGTGAACCAGTGTCTGATCCATGTGTGTACTCATTTATATGTGCACCAGTGTCTGCTCTGTGTGTGTGTACTCACTAATATGTGCACCAGTGTCTGCTCTGTGTGTGTACTCACTAATATGTGTATCAGTGTCCGTGTGTGTACTCACTTATATGTGCACCAGTATCCGTGTGTGTACTCATTCATATGTGCATCAGTGTCCGTGTGTGTACTCACTAATATGTGCACTAGTTTCTGCTCCATGTGTGTACTCACTTAGATGTGCAGCAGTGTCTGCTCCGTGTGTATACTCACTAATTTGTGCACCAGTCTCCAAGTGTGTAATCACTCATGTGCACCAGTGTCTGCTCCGTGTGTGTACTCACTCATATGTGCACCAGTATCCATGTGTGTACTCACTGATATGTGCACCAGTGTCTGCTCCGTGTGTGTACTCACTCATATGTGCACTAGTGTCAGTGTGTGTACTCACTCATATGTGAACCAGTGTCTGATTTATGTGTGTACTCTATGTGCACCAGTGTCTGCTCCATGTGTGTACTCACTCATATATGAACCAGTGTCTGATCCATGTGTTTACTCACTCATATGTGCACCAGTGTCCATGTTTACTCACTAATATGTGCACCAGTATCCATGCGTGTACTCACTTATATGTGCAACAGTGTTCGTGTGTGTACTCACTAAAATGTGCAAGTGTCCGTGCTTGTACTCGCTTATATGTGCACCAGTATCCATGCGTGTACTTCCTTATATGTGCACCAGTTTCCGTGTGTGTACTCAATCATATGTGCACCAGTATCTGCTCTATGTGTGTACTCACTAATATGTGCAACAGTATCCGTGTATGTACTCACTTATATGTGCACCAGTGAACGTGCGTGTACTCACTCATATGTGGACCAGAGTCTGCTCCATGTGTGTACTCACTAATATGTGCACCAGTATCCGTGTGTGTACTCACTACTGTGTGCACCAGTATCCGTTTATGTACTCATATGTTCACCAGTGTCCGTGTGTGTACTTACTTATATCTACACCAATGTCTGCTCCATGTATGTACTCACTAATATGTGCACCAGTATCCGTGCATGTGCTCACTTATATGTGCAACAGTGTCCATGTGTGTACTCACTAATATGTGCACCATTATCCATTTGTCTACTCACTTATATGTGCACTAGTGTCCGTATGTGTACTCACTCATATGTGCACCAGAATCTGCTTTGTGTTTGTGCTCACTTATATGTGCACCAGTATCCGTGTGTGTACTCACTCATATGTGCACCAGTATCTGTGTGTGTACTCACTCATATGTGCACCAGTGTCTGCTCCGTGTGTGTACTCATTTATATATGAACCAGTGTCTGATCCATGTGTGTACTCATTTATATGTGAACCAGTGTCTGATCCATGTGTTTACTCACTAATATATGTACCAGTATCTGTGTGTGTACTCACTTTTATGTGCAACAGTGTCTGTATGTGTCCTCACTAATATGTGCACCAGTATCCATTTGTCTACTCACTATGTGCACTAGTGTCCATGTGTGTACTCACTGATATGTGCACCAGTGTCTGCTCAATGTGTGTACTCACTAATATGTGCACCAGTATCTGTGCATTTACTCACTTATATGTGCATCAGTGTCCGTGTGTGTACTCACTCATATGTGCACCAGTGTCTGCTCGATGTGTGACTGTGTACTCATTAATATGTGCACCAGTATCCGTGTGTGTGCTCACTTTTATGTGCAACAGTGTCTGTATGTGTCCTCACTAATATGTGCACCAGTATCCGTGTGTGTGTACTAACTTATATGTGCACCAGTATCCGTGTGTGTGTACTAACTTATATGTGCACCAGTGTATATGCGTGTACTCACTCATATGTGCACCAGTATCTGCTCCATGTGTGTACTCCCTAATATGTGCACCAGTATCCGTGCATGTACTCACTCATATGTGCACCAGAGTTTGCTCCATGTGTGTACTCACTAATATGTGCACCAGTATCCGTGTGTGTACTCACTTATATGTGCAAAAGTTTCAGTGTGTGTGTCCTTGCTACTATGTGCACCAGTATCCGTTTATGTACTCATGTTCACCAGTGTCTGTGTGTGTACTCACTCATATCTGCACCAGTGTCTGCTCCATGTGTGTACTCACTAATATGTGCACCAGTATCTGTGCATGTGCTCACTTATATGTGCAACAGTGTCCGTGCGTGTACTCATTAATATGTGCACAAGTGTCCGTGCATGTACTCACTTATATGTGCAACATTGTCCGTGTGTGTACTCACTAACATGTGCACCATTATCCGTTTAGTGTACTCACTATGTGCACCAGTGTCTGCTCAATGTGTGTACTCACTTATATGTGCACCAGTATCCGTGTGTGTACTCATTCATATGTGCATCAGTGTCCGTGTGTGTACTCACTAATATGTGCACTAGTTTCTGCTCCATGTGTGTACTCACTTAGATGTGCAGCAGTGTCTGCTCCGTGTGTATACTCACTAATTTGTGCACCAGTCTCCAAGTGTGTAATCACTCATGTGCACCAGTGTCTGCTCCGTGTGTGTACTCACTCATATGTGCACCAGTATCCATGTGTGTACTCACTGATATGTGCACCAGTGTCTGCTCCGTGTGTGTACTCACTCATATGTGCACTAGTGTCAGTGTGTGTACTCACTCATATGTGAACCAGTGTCTGATTTATGTGTGTACTCTATGTGCACCAGTGTCTGCTCCATGTGTGTACTCACTCATATATGAACCAGTGTCTGATCCATGTGTTTACTCACTCATATGTGCACCAGTGTCCATGTTTACTCACTAATATGTGCACCAGTATCCATGCGTGTACTCACTTATATGTGCAACAGTGTTCGTGTGTGTACTCACTAAAATGTGCAAGTGTCCGTGCTTGTACTCGCTTATATGTGCACCAGTATCCATGCGTGTACTTCCTTATATGTGCACCAGTTTCCGTGTGTGTACTCAATCATATGTGCACCAGTATCTGCTCTATGTGTGTACTCACTAATATGTGCAACAGTATCCGTGTATGTACTCACTTATATGTGCACCAGTGAACGTGCGTGTACTCACTCATATGTGGACCAGAGTCTGCTCCATGTGTGTACTCACTAATATGTGCACCAGTATCCGTGTGTGTACTCACTACTGTGTGCACCAGTATCCGTTTATGTACTCATATGTTCACCAGTGTCCGTGTGTGTACTTACTTATATCTACACCAATGTCTGCTCCATGTATGTACTCACTAATATGTGCACCAGTATCCGTGCATGTGCTCACTTATATGTGCAACAGTGTCCATGTGTGTACTCACTAATATGTGCACCATTATCCATTTGTCTACTCACTTATATGTGCACTAGTGTCCGTATGTGTACTCACTCATATGTGCACCAGAATCTGCTTTGTGTTTGTGCTCACTTATATGTGCACCAGTATCCGTGTGTGTACTCACTCATATGTGCACCAGTATCTGTGTGTGTACTCACTCATATGTGCACCAGTGTCTGCTCCGTGTGTGTACTCATTTATATATGAACCAGTGTCTGATCCATGTGTGTACTCATTTATATGTGAACCAGTGTCTGATCCATGTGTTTACTCACTAATATATGTACCAGTATCTGTGTGTGTACTCACTTTTATGTGCAACAGTGTCTGTATGTGTCCTCACTAATATGTGCACCAGTATCCATTTGTCTACTCACTATGTGCACTAGTGTCCATGTGTGTACTCACTGATATGTGCACCAGTGTCTGCTCAATGTGTGTACTCACTAATATGTGCACCAGTATCTGTGCATTTACTCACTTATATGTGCATCAGTGTCCGTGTGTGTACTCACTCATATGTGCACCAGTGTCTGCTCGATGTGTGACTGTGTACTCATTAATATGTGCACCAGTATCCGTGTGTGTGCTCACTTTTATGTGCAACAGTGTCTGTATGTGTCCTCACTAATATGTGCACCAGTATCCGTGTGTGTGTACTAACTTATATGTGCACCAGTATCCGTGTGTGTGTACTAACTTATATGTGCACCAGTGTATATGCGTGTACTCACTCATATGTGCACCAGTATCTGCTCCATGTGTGTACTCCCTAATATGTGCACCAGTATCCGTGCATGTACTCACTCATATGTGCACCAGAGTTTGCTCCATGTGTGTACTCACTAATATGTGCACCAGTATCCGTGTGTGTACTCACTTATATGTGCAAAAGTTTCAGTGTGTGTGTCCTTGCTACTATGTGCACCAGTATCCGTTTATGTACTCATGTTCACCAGTGTCTGTGTGTGTACTCACTCATATCTGCACCAGTGTCTGCTCCATGTGTGTACTCACTAATATGTGCACCAGTATCTGTGCATGTGCTCACTTATATGTGCAACAGTGTCCGTGCGTGTACTCATTAATATGTGCACAAGTGTCCGTGCATGTACTCACTTATATGTGCAACATTGTCCGTGTGTGTACTCACTAACATGTGCACCATTATCCGTTTAGTGTACTCACTATGTGCACCAGTGTCTGCTCAATGTGTGTACTCACTAATATGTGCACCAGTATCTGTGCATGTACTCACTTATATGTGCATCAGTGTCCGTGTGTGTACTCACTCATATGTGCACCAGTGTCTGCTCCATGTGTGACTGTGTACTCATTAATATGTGCACCAGTATCCGTGTGTGTACTCACTTTTATGTGCAACAGTGTCTGTATGTGTCCTCACTAATATGTGCACCAGTATCCGTGTTTGTGTACTCACTTATATGTGCACTAGTGTCCATGTGTGTACTCACTCATATGTGCACCAGTATCTGATCCATGTGTGTACTCCCTAATATGTGCACCAGTATCCGTGCATGTACTCACTTATATGTGCGACATTGTCCGTGTGTGTACTCACTAATATGTGTACCAGTGTCCTTGTGTGTGTTCACATATGTGCAAATGTCCGTGTGTGTACTCACTCATATGTGCAACAGTGTCTGCTCCGTGTGTACTCATGTGTACTCATTATTATGTGCACCGGTATCCGTGGGTGTACTCACTCATATGTGCACCAGTGTTCATGTGTGTACTCACTCATATGTGCACCAGTGTCCGTGTGTGTCCCTGTGTGTACTCACTCATATATGCACCAGTGTCTGCTCCATGTGTGTACTCACTCATATGTGCACCAGTGTCTGCTCCATGTGTGTTCTCACTAATATGTGCACCATTGTCCGTGTATGTACTCATATGTGCAACAGTGTCCGTGTGTGTACTCACTTATATGTGCACCAGTATCCGTGCGTGTACTCATTTATATGTGCACCATTGTCCGTGTGTATACTCACTCATGTGTGCACCAGTGTCTGTTCCATGTGTGTACTCACTCATATGTGCACCAGTGTCCGTGTGTGTACTCACTCATATGTGCACCAGTGTCCGTGTGTGTCCCTGTGTGTACTCACTCATATATGCACCAGTGTCTGCTCCATGTGTGTACTCACTCATATGTGCACCAGTGTCTGCTCCATGTGTGTTCTCACTAATATGTGCACCATTGTCCGTGTATGTACTCATATGTGCAACAGTGTCCGTGTGTGTACTCACTTATATGTGCACCAGTATCCGTGCGTGTACTCATTTATATGTGCACCATTGTCCGTGTGTATACTCACTCATGTGTGCACCAGTGTCTGTTCCATGTGTGTACTCACTCATATGTGCACCAGTGTCCGTGTGTGTACTCACTCATATGTGCACCAGTGTCCGTGTGTGTACTCACTCAAATGTGCACCAGTGTCCGTGTGTGTACTCACTCAAATGTGCACCAGTGTCCGTGTGTCTACTCACTCATATGTGCACCAGTGTCCGTGTATACTCACAAACATGTGCACCAGTGTCCGTGTGTCTACTCACTCATATGTGCACCAGTGTCCATATGTGTACTCACAAACATGTGCACCAGTGTCCTTGTGTGTACTCACTCATATGTACACCAGTGTCCGTGTGTGTATTCAGCTCACTCATATGTGCACCAGTGTCCGTGTGTGTTCTCACTCATATGTGCACCAGTGTCCGTGTGTCTACTCACCCATATGTGCACCAGTGTCCGTGTGTGTACTCACACACATGTGCACCAGTGTCCTTGTGTGTACTCACTCATGTGCACCAGTGTCTGCTCCGTGTGTGTACTAATTTATATGTGCACCAGTATCTGCTTTGTGTGTGTACTCACTCATATGTGAACCAGTGTCTGCTCCATGTGTTTACTCACTAATATGTGCACCTGTGCGTGTACTCACTTATATGTGCACAAGTGTTTGTGTGTGTACTCACTCATATGTGGACCAATGTCTGATCCATGTGTGTACTCTTTTATATGTGAACCAGTGTCTGATCCATGTGTTTACTCACTAATATGTGCACCAGTATCCATGCGTATACTAACTTATATGTGCAACAGTGTTCGTGTGTGTACTCACTAATATGTGCACCAGTATCCGTTCTTGTTCTCACTAATATGTGCAACAGTGTCCGTGCTTGTACTCACTTATATGTGCAACAGTGTCCGTGTGTGTACTCACTTATATGCACCAGTATCTGTGCGTGTACTCGCTTATATGTGTGTGTACTCATTTATATGTGCAACAGTGTCTGTTCCATGTGTATACTCACTAATATGTGCACCAGTGTCCATGTGTGTACTCACTCATATGTGCACCAGTGTCTTCTCCATGTGTGACTGTGTACACACTAATATGTGCACCAGTATCCATGTGTGTAATCACTTTTATGTGCAACAGTGTCTGTGTGTGTCCTCACTAATATGTGCACCAGTATCCGTTTGTGTACTCACTTATATGTGCACTAGTGTCCGTGCGTGTACTCACTAATATGTGCACCATTATCCGTGCGTGTACTCACTTATATGTGCACCAGTGTCCATGTGTGTACTCACTCATATGTGCACCAGTATCCATGTGTGTACTCACTCATATGTGCACCAGTGTCTGTTCCATGTGTGTACTCACTAATATGTGCACCAGTATCCATGCATGTACTCACTTATATGTGCAACAGTGTCTGTGTGTACTTACTTATATGTGCACCAGTAGCCGTGCGTGTACTTGCTTATATGTGTGTACTCATTTATATGTGCACCAGTGTCTGCTCCATGTGTGTACTCACTAATATGTGCACCAGTATCCGTGCATGTACTCACTTATCTGTGTACCAGTGTCCACGTGTGTACTCACTCATATGTGCACTAGTGTCTGCTCCATGTGCGACTGTTTATTCACTAATATGTGCACCAGTATTTGTGTGTGTACTCGCTTATATGTGCAACAGTGTCCGTGTGTATGCACTAATATGTGCACCAGTATCAGTTTGTGTACTCTCTTAAATGTGAATCAGTGTCCGTGTGTGTACTCACTCATATGTGCACCAGTATCTACTCCATGTATCTGCTCTATGTGTGTACTCACTACTATGTGCACCAGTATCCGTGCATGTACTCACTTATATGTGCGCCAGTGTCCGTGTGTGTACTCATATTTGCACCAGTGTCTGCTCTGTGTGTGTACTCACTAATATGTGCACCAGTATCCATGTGTGTACTCACTACCATCTGCAAAAGTGTCAGTGTGTGTACTCACTACTATGTGCACCAGTATCCATTCATGTACTTACTTATATGTTCACCAGTGTCCGTGTGTGTACTCACTACTATGTGCACCAATATCCGTGCATGTGCTCACTTATATGTGCAACAGTGTTTGTGTGTACTCATTAATATGTGCACTAGTATCCGTGCTTGTACTCACTTATATGTGCAACATTGTCCATGTGTGTACTCACTAATATGTGCACCAGTGTCCGTGTGTACACTCTTATATGTGAACCAGTGTCTGTGTGTTTACTCATTCTTATGTGCACCAGAGTCCATGTGTGTACTCACTTATGTGTGCACCAGTGTCTGCTCCATGTGTGTACTCACTTATATGTGCACCAGTGTCCATACTTATATGTGCACCAGTGTCTGCTCCATGTGTGTACTCACTTTTATATGCACCAGTGTCTGCTCCGTGTGTGTATTCACTTATATGTGCACTAGTGTCTGCTCCATGTGTGTACTTACTCATATGTGCACCATTGTCTGCTCCATTTTTGTACTCATTAATCTCACGCATCCAACCCCAGAAAGCTGTT